>NC_091959.1:36435782-36613282 GCF_031021105.1 Erythrolamprus reginae | reverse complement strand
AAATGAATTGCTGTAAGTTATGGACTACCTCTATAGGGAAGCTCAGAAAAGTTGCTACTCAGGAGTCACTGGAATAGGAGTGCTTTGTCCCAGTGACGAGCCCCCCAAGAAATAGGTCACCACACATTAATATTACAAGATTTAAGCATGTAATTCTAATATTTTAGGAGCAGGGAGGTTTGGATTTAGAAATCCAGCAACGAAGCAAGAAATAAGTCTGTTGGGTGCCAGCTTCTGACCAGAGTCCAAAACAGAACCCAAAACTTTATTTTATTTATTCATTCATTTGTCCAATACACAAATACATAGGAAGAAAAATAGACATGTAGTAATATATATAGGGGTAAAGTGAACTTAGAGGAGAGGATATATGAAAGAAAGAGAACATATATGATAAGTGAGAGAAAGGAAAGACAATTTAGACAGGGGACGAAAGGCACACCAGTGCACTTATGTTCACCCCTTACTGGCCTCTTAGGAACCTGGAGAGGTCAATCGTGGAGAGTCTAAGAGAGAAGTGTTGGGGGTTAGGGGTTGACACAATTGAGTCCGGTAATGAGTTCCACGCTTCGATAACTCAATTGTTGAAATCATATTTTTTACAGTCAAGTTTGGAGCGGTTCGTATTAAGTTTGAATCTGTTGCATGCTCTTGTGTTGTTGCGGTTGAAGCTGAAGTAGTCATTGACCGGTAGGATGTTGCAGCATATGATCTTGTGGGCAATACTCAAATCGTCTAAGCTTTCTAGGCCCAGGATTGTTAGTCTATTTTCGTAGGGTATTCTGTTTCGAGTGGAAGGGCTCTTCTGGTGAAATATCTTTGGACATTTTCAAGGGTGTTGATGTCTGATATTTTCACATATATTTTCTTTGATCACACAGCTCTCATTAACTGACTCACTCTGAGTCGGCAGGAAGCCCGGAGAGAATGAGCCCAACTCCCCAGTTTCTAATTCATCATTGAAATAATAATATCCCAAGAGAGAAACCCAAGCGGACATCTGGAAGATAACGACAGTTGATTTCCATACTGAATCATCATGTGGCTCAACCTTTATATAGCCTAAGGGTGTGGCCAATTGTTCTAGAGATCTATTCACACAGAGACCTCCTCTTGCTTAGCCGCTCGTGCCTTCTAGCAACTCTGAGCACCCTAGCATCAAGAACAGGCTTCTCCTTTTCTACTGAGTCACTCATGTGCACCTTGGGAGATGCAGGAGGCTCTAGTTGGCTTTCAGCCTCTGACACCACATCCTCTCCAACCTTCTTGTTATCAGACTCAGGTGCCAGGTACATGGGCCTAGGGTACGAGGCCACAACCGTCTCTTGATCCTCAGGATCCACAACAGGGAGACAGTGTTCTTTTGGTTCAAGAGGTCTCACAGCAGTGGGTGAAGTCTATCTGAGACGCCATAGGTCAGTGGTGGCGAACCTTTTTGACACTGAGTGCCAAAAAGGTCGCACAGAAACATTGCATGTGCGTGGTCATCAGGGCCATGCTCCAGAAAAGCTGAACTTTCATATACTAGATCATCCAAGGACATCCAAGGATGAAGAGACAATTAAGAAGTTATCAGGCTGTGCAGAAAAGGACAGACTTATGTTGAAAATCAAACAGAAAGAAGATACAAAATATTATCAGACTTGGAATTTATTCTACCAAGGGTCAGAATAAAAAGGGGGGGGAGTAAGAATCCCAGCGACCAGTTAGGTCCCACAGAGAGGGCCTTCTCTGGGTCCCGTCAACTAAACAATGTCGGTTGGCGAGGCCCAGGGGAAGAGCCTTCTCTGTGGCGGCCCCGGCCCTCTGGAACCAGCTCCCCCCAGAGATTAGAATAGCCCCCACCGTCCTTGCCTTTCGTAAGCTCCTCAAAACCCACCGCTACCGTCAGGCATGGGGGAACTAAGATCATCTTTCTCCCTAGGCTTCTACAATTTATGCATGGTATGTTTGTATGTATGATTGGTTTTATAACAAGGGTTTTTAGCTGTTTTAGTATGGGATTTTTACATTCTGTTTTTATCACTGTTGTTAGCCGCCCTGAGTCCACGGAGAGGGGCGGCATACAAATCCAATACAAATAATAATAATAATAATAATAATAATAATAATAATAATAATAGAATGGAATTTGTATTGTTAAGAACATTGTATACCCAGACAACATGATGTTTACATCTCCACCCCATGTCCAGTCAACGAAGCGGTGGAAGTGATGTGCCGGTGCCTGGAGGCTGTTGGGGCCTGGATGGGTGTCAACAGACTCAAACTCAACCCGGATAAGACGGAGTGGCTGTGGGTTTTGCCTCCCAAGGACAATCCCATCTGTCCGTCCATTACCCTGGGAGGGGAATTATTGACCCCCTCAGAGAGGGTCCGCAACTTGGGCGTCCTCCTCGATCCACAGCTCACATTAGAGAACCATCTTTCAGCTGTGGCGAGGGGGGCGTTTGCCCAGGTTCGCTTGGTGCACCAGTTGCGGCCCTATCTGGACCGGGACTCATTGCTCACAGTCACTCATGCCCTCATCACCTCGAGGTTCGACTACTGTAATGCTCTCTACAGGGGGCTACCTTTGAAAAGTGTTCGGAAACTTCAGATCGTGCAGAATGCAGCTGCGAGAGCAGTCATGGGCTTACCTAGGTATGCCCATGTTTCACCATCACTCCGCAGTCTGCATTGGCTGCCGATCAATTTCCGGTCACAATTCAAAGTGTTGGTTATGACCTTTAAAGCCCTTCATGGCACTGGACCAGAATATCTCCGAGACCGTCTCCTGCCGCACGAATCCCAGCGACCGATTAGGTCCCACAGAGTGGGCCTTCTCTGGGTCCCGTCAACTAAACAATGTCGGTTGGCGGGCCCCAGGGGAAGAGCCTTCTCTGTGGCGGCACCGGCTCTCTGGAACCAACTCCCCCCAGAGATTAGAACTGCCCCTACTCTTCCTGCCTTCCGTAAACTCCTTAAAACCCACCTTTGCCGTCAGGCATGGGGGAATTGAAACACCTCCCCCGGATGTTCAATTTATACATGGTATGCTTGTGTGTGTGTCTGTTAGTATATGGGGTTCTTTTAAATCTTTAAATCTTTTAAAGTTATTTGGATTATTTATGATTTGTTCTATCTTGTTGTGAGCCGCCCCGAGTCTTCGGAGAGGGGCGGCATACAAATCTAAATAATTAATTAATTAATTAATTAATTAATTAATAAACCACTAATTAATGTAACTAATAGAAAATTAATAAAATGGATTTTTTTAAAAAGCAAGGAATCGGCCAGGACTCACTATCCATGGTTAGCTGGTGTGTTCACACATCTTCAGGTTGCCAAAGTTGGACACACCTCCTATAAAACCTTATCTGGTCATTCCCAGGTGAAAGCTGCCACTCCAGGGAGATTCCTGTATTACGGGCAGAAAACAATAAAGTAGTTAGCTTGAACTCTACACCTTTGTGGTCCGATTGTTTGTGCCTGACAGCCCAGCCTTTTCAGCTGGAAGAATCTTAAGAGTAAGAAGAGTTGGAAGAGACCTTGGCGGGACCCAGGGGAAGAGCCTTCTCTGTGGCGGCCCCGGCCCTCTGGAACCAACTCCCCCCAGAGATTAGAATTGCCCCCACTCTCCTTGCCTTTCGTAAGCTGCTTAAAA
The DNA here is from genome assembly GCF_031021105.1 of Erythrolamprus reginae. Lineage (NCBI taxonomy): Eukaryota > Metazoa > Chordata > Lepidosauria > Squamata > Dipsadidae > Erythrolamprus > Erythrolamprus reginae. The sequence continues at coordinate 36,609,636 of NC_091959.1, read as the reverse complement.
CCCACCTCTGCCACCAGGCATGGGGGAATTGAGATACTCTTTCCCCTGGGCCTCTACAATTTTATGCATGGTATATCTGTATGTATGTTTGCTTTTTATAATAATGGGTTTTTAACTGTTTTTAGTATTGGATTATTATTATGTGCTGTTTTATGACTGTTGTTAGCCGCCCCGAGTCTGCGGAGAGGGGCGGCATATAAATCCAATAAATAAATAATAAATAAATAATCAATCCCCTGGTCACGCAAGAGTCCTATACTAGGGATTTGAAACCGCCAAACTGCCAATCTTTCTGATTGACAACTCAGTGTCTTAGCCACTGAGCCACCTAGCCACACGCTTAGGCACGTAAGAATAATCCAGGCTTTTTTGGAGGACTCTTCTAAATTCAAGTTGGAGAACCAGAGCCAGATTCGGTACCAAATAACATCTCTGTGTCGGGAAGAATTGAGACTCCAATGAAGCAGGTTTTTATATATATGTATGTATGTATGTATGTATGTATGTATGTATGTATGTATGTATGTATGTATATATACATATACTTACATACATACATACATTTTTTAACAAATTTTATATCACACAACATAAAACAGTGCAAAGTGAATTGTGCCCACCCCCCCGACACACACACATTCCCCACCACCAAATTGAGGGTGTTTCTTGTATAGTCCACTTGACCCAAGAGCAATATATCTGTTTACATATTATAGAGTGATTCCAATTTATTTCTTGTAGCTTGGTCTCAGATTCTGCTCGTCATGTATCGTCTTACCTTGTCCCACCGTCCCATCAGCTGTCCCAACTCAGTTTCATTATCCAAATTTATCTTTTTTTCCATAATTTCAAATTGAATATGGTCCACCATGTACCTATACCAATTTTGCATTGTCCATTTTGTCGCATCCTTCCAACCCAGAACTATGACCGCCTGAGCGCTTTCTATTGCTGCTTTTTTTATTTCTCTAAATTCTCCCATCACATTGCTTTTTACTAGTACTGCCATTTCCTTAGTGATTGTCCATTGTATATTTAGCATTCTATTGATATCCTCTTTCACTTTTTGCCAAAATTCCTGCACTATCAGGCATTCCCAAAACATATGCATAAACACTCCTTTGTCTTGACAACCATGCCAGGGTTGGCACAAGAGACAGTTGCCCAGCAATTGAAGATGAGCTTCCTTAGAGGATGGAGAACCTGGAGATAGATAAGGCACTCCTGCATGTTTCGAACATTTTACTCTCCCATCTGTTCCCTCCCTTCTTCAGATTGGCCCCTTTCTGCCAAGTTAACAGGTAGCTGTTTTATTTATCCTTTCCAGGCAAAAGTTATTAAAGGCTCACTTCCTCCCCCCCCCCCACCTTTAATATGTTTTCTCGGCAACAGATGTAAAAATGGGGCAAGCGGCAATGCCCTCATTTATCATGTATTTTGGCTTGGTGTTGCACAGGAAATGAGAAAGCCAGAAGAGAGAAGGGCGGCTAGAATTAGGAGGGAGTGGCCATATCACTCCATCTTCTCAAAAGTGACTCCACCAATCTGGGTTGGAGTACAGGTATTGCTTCTTGGATGTTGAGGATGGCTGTTTTGGAGGAGGAAGGGGGGAGGAGGAGGAAGAGGAGAGGAGGAAGAAGAAGAAGAGGAGGAGACGAAGAGGAGGAGGAAGAGAGAAGGAGGAGGAGAAAAAGAAGAGGAGGAGAGGAGGAGGAATAGAAGAGGAGAAGTGTTGGTTATGACCTATAAAGCCCTTCATGGCATCAGACCAAAATATCTCCGAGACCACCTTCTGCCGCACGAATCCTAGTGACCAGTTAGGTCCCAAAGAATTGGCCTTCTCCAGGTCCTGTCGACTAAACATTGTTGTCTGGCGGGACCCAGGGGAAGAGCCTTCTCTTTGGCGGCCCCGACCCTCTGGAATCAACTCCCCCTGGAGATTAGAACTGCCCCTACCCTCCTTGCCTTTTGCAAACTCCTTAAAACCCACCTCTGCCATCAGGCATGGGGGAATTGAGACATCTCCCCCAGGCTTGTATAGTTTTATGTATGGTATGCTTGTGTTGTTTGTGCTTTTTTTACAATAATGGGTTTTTAGACATTTTCTTTTTAAATATTAGATTTGTTCATTCTGCACTGTTTTATTATTGTTGTGAGCTGCCCCGAGTCTGCGGAGAGGGGCGGTACACAAATCTAATCAATCAATCAATCAATCAGTCAATCAGTCAATAAAAATAAAATAAAATAATAAATAAAATAAAATAAATATAATATAATATAAAATAAAATAAAATAAAATAAAAAAATGAAATAAAATAAAATAAAATAAAATTATAAAATTATAAAATAAAATAAAATAAAATATAAATAAACGGAGGAGGAGGAGGAGAGTGAGGTTTTATGGAGGAAGAAAAAGAGGAGGAATAGAAGGAGGAGAGGAAGAGCAGGAGCAGCAACAGCAGCAGCTGACAACTGTGGGGTCTTTGATTCTCTCTGACCTTGATTGTTTTCTTTCTGATGTTTCATTACCCAACTAGGAATCATCATCAGGATTAGGAGGGCTTGGGATTTTGCAGAGTGGAGAAGAAGGAGAAGGGAGGAGGAGGAAGAGAAGGAGAAACTTTGACAAAAACCTTCCCCCAGCTGTATTTCTTTTGCACCATCTTACAGCAGTGTGTACATTTGGGATTGCCGTCTTCCCCAGGCACTTTATTATGCTTTTTTTTGTGGGGGGGGGGGGAGTATTCCCAGCGAGGCATCCTTTGGCTTGCTAAGTTGTGAAATTTGCAGAGAGCATCCGCCTGCAACTAATTCTCACTTTGTACCCGGAGGACGTAAGCCCAGCCAGGATGGGAGAGGCTCAGAAAGTGCAAACGTGACACACCCAGAGAGAGCTGGCATTATCGCGTCTGTAATTGTTTTCCCCTTTCCAGAAGGATAGCAGGGAAGGGGGGACGGTGCACGGTTAAACGGGAGAATTGCTTTGTGTTTGAATTAAGCTCCTGGGGTTCCTCGGATGGACTTGGAAAAGAGTTGGCCTTTGCAAAGAAAGGTTGGCCAACGGGTTTAGTGCTGTCGTCAGTCATGCTCTCCTTTCTCTAGAAAAAATAGCTCTTTTATTTTTGAAAAAAAACCAACCACCACCTCGGTGCTCTCTGAACTTGGTTGCTTTCTTGCTATCCAGCTACTATGGATTTATCTACCACGTCTGCTGGAAGTTTGTTCCAAGGTTCTACTACTCTTTCAGTAAAGTAATATTTTCTCATGTTGCTTTTGATCTTTCCCCCAACTAACTTCAGACTGTGTCCCCTTGTTCTTGTGTTCACTTTCCTATTACTGTAAAAACACTTCCCTCCTGGACCTTATTTAACCCTTTAACATATTTAAATGTTTCGATCATGACCCCCCCCCCTTTCCCTTCTGTCCTCCAGACTATACAGATTGAGTTCATTAAGTCTTATATTATATTTGCCATAGCCATTAGTTTGGCTTCTTGCAGAGGGCTAGCATGGGTTAAACTTGTGCACATTTGAGCAGCCTTGGTTCCTGATTCCTTCTGCTTGACATTATTGTTATTTACGAGTTGGTATGTTTAATGCTAATAGTTAGGGTTTAATGTCCTGTGATTGAGCACCAGGAGTACATTACGAGATTACCACAGCCTGCATTAAGGATGAATAAACGACTGTCGTGGGGGAAATTATCCCTTCAAATCAACCAAGTCTTCCATGTGTCTGAACCCTGGAAGAAGATGGGGGGGACCATTGTTTTGTAGGGAGTTTTAGCTTATCATTATAGCCCTCTGGGCTTGCCTGTGCAAAGCCAGATCTTCAAGACATATTTCTCTTCTCCCCCCTCCCGCTACCCCAAGAAGACACGGCTCACCTTTGTGAATGTCATCAACGCAACTCTGCGAGTTCTGACAGCCCTGGGTTTCCATCTCAATGGATTAGCATATTTTAGATCCAGACCGATAGCTGAATCACACTTGCATTCAGTGGCTTTCTTTCTTTGGGTTTTCTTTTCTTTTTTTAAAGGCTAGGCGCAATAATTCCAGCCTTCATTTCCTAATGCAGGTTGATGTCAGTTTGGCCTTCTCAACCCAGGCGAGTGGATTAAACGTAGCCGGGTTCTTTGGACAACGATGCTTCCAATAAAGAAATTGCCTCCGCAGCAACTTTCCACTTTCTGTTTTAGCAACAGGCTGAAAAAATATGGGAACCTTGAGGAAGGGAAAGCCTGGTGAATTGCAACTGTACAAGAAGAAATGGTTGGAAGATGGTTAAAAAAAAAATTCAGCCTAGAATGAAAGAGATACTGTAGTTCTCATTGCTGAGAACAATTAACCAATGGAAGGGCTTGCCTTCGGATATTGTGGGGGGAGGGCTTTAGAATCCGGACAGCCATTGGTCTACAATAGTATAAGGCCATATAAGTATCATTTATTTATTTATTTAATTAGATTTGAATGCCGTCCCTCTCCATAGACTCAGGGCGGCTAATAGTATAATAGTACAGTATAAATATAGTAGGTTTGGTAGGGAAGGTTTGCCTATTTGCCGATGACTCTAAAGTGTGCAATAGGGTTGATATTCCTGGAGGGGTCTGTAACATGGTAAATGATTTAACATTACTAGATAAATGGTCAAAGCAATGGAAACTGCAGTTTAATGTTTCCAAATGTAAAATAATGCACTTGGGGGAAAGGAGTCCTCAATCTGAGGATTGCATTGGCAGTTCTGTGTTAGCAAAAACTTCAGAAGAGAAGGATTTAGGGGTAGTGATTTCTGACAGTCTCAAAATGGGTGAGCAGTGTGGTCGGGCAGTAGGGAAAGCAAGGTTCAGGAGGGAAGTGTTTTTAATAGGAAAGTGAACACAAGAACAAGGGGACACAATCTGAAGTTAGTTGGGGGAAAGATGAAAAGCAACGTGAGAAAATATTATTTTACTAAAAGAGTAGTAGATCCTTGGAACAAACTTCCAGCAGATGTGGTTGGTAAATCCACAGTAACTGAATTTAAACATGCCTGGGATAAACATATATCCATCCTAAGATAAAATACAGGAAATAGTATGAGGGCAGACTAGATGGGACCATGAGGTCTTTTTCTGCCGTCAGTCTTCTATGTTTCTATAGTATAAGGTAAACCCAGTAATGGGCTACTGCCCCCACGGAGGAGGGCAGTGTGGGCATAGTTCCCTCTAAGCTGAGCAGTGAGCAATCGCTCACTTAAAAATCATAATCAACTCAGAGTTTTCCAAACCTGCCCAGAAGCCGAGAGGGAAAGAGTGAGAGGGAAGGAGAGAGAGAGGAAGAGAGGAAGAGAGAGAAACAGATAGAAAAAAGAGAGGAAGGAAAAGAGGAAGGAAAAGAGAAAGAAAAAGAATGGGAGTAAGGAAGAGAGAAAGAAAGTCAAAATCTAGTTTGAAACTAGCTCAACTATTTAAGTGGCATTTTGATATTGATAGAGTTGCCCTATTATGAGCTCACTGTTATAGACACACAGTACAGTATTTTATTTTGAAATTCTCTGAGGCAAAACAGGGTGGGGTTTTTGTTTGTTTGTTTGTTTGTTTGTTTGTTTGTTTGTTTATTCATTCATTCATTCATTCATTCATTCATTCATTATTTCTGTGCCGCCCAGTCCCGAAGGGACTGCCGCTCAGACATTATACTTTTCCGGCCCCCCCCCCCCAAAAAAAATTAGAGGGAACACTGAGTGTGGGTAGTAAGTTTATACACTACTTATTGAATACTTAATAGTTTTTTATTGTCCTTCCTTCTCTAGTATCTTAGTATGATCCTCAATTACAGTGATCCCTCGTATTTCGCGGGAGATGCGTTCCAAGACCACCCGTGAAAAACGAATTTCCATGAAGTAGAGGAAAGATATTTTTTTATGTATTTAACAAGTATTTGGACTTTTAAAACCCACCCTTTGCATGAAACAGTCATTCTATAATGTTTCTCACCTGGAACTACATGTGATATCCTACCAGTTTCTTTAATAGAGTACAGTAGTACTGTAGGATAACCTTATGAATTTTTAATGGATTTAAAATTTTCAATGAATTTAATGGATTTAAGCCCCCTTTGAAAACCCGTGAAGTAGCGAATCCGCAAAAGATGAGCCAGTAGTGAGGGATGACTGTACTTTTAAAATAGCCAGTAGATGAGCCAAAAGATGAGCCAGTAGTGAGGGATGACTGTACTTTTAAAATAGGAAATAATTAAATGGTATGTTTTTACCCGTAAACGCTTTAATCATTTAAATGGTTCCAGAGGGTCGGGGCCGCCACAGAGAAGGCTCTTCTTCTGGGTCCCACCAAACGACATTGCTTAGTTGATGGGACCCGGAGAAGGCCAACTCTGTGGGACCTAACCGGTCGCTGGGATTCGTGCGGCAGAAGGTGGTCCCGGAGATCATAAATCCATCCCTCCTTGAATTCCATTAACCTTTTGCCTCTATTAGTGCAGATGTTCATCCAAACCTCCTTTCTCCTTTCCTTAACACCCGTTGCTACCGTGGTCCAGCTTCAAATGCTGCATATTTATGTCCCCAGAGTACTTTAGTAATTTTTAGATAACTTCACGATGGGAGCTGAACTCTTTTAATGCTTTAGCCAAATGATATCAGGAGATTTATATTGCTAGAAAGAACCGGGGGGGGGGGCAGGCAGAACCTTACAAACCATGCCATTAAAATAAATATATGTTGGCCAACCTCAGCATTTGATAAAGGTTAAGGAATTGGCTAGTTTTCAAAAAAATTTAAAAGAAAAGCAACTTAGATTTATTTGATACAGATTGATTTTCCTGTAGAGCACAGGCTGACCATTTGAAGGTAAATGGGGGGTTATAGAGAAATAGACCAGGGTAGTAGTGGGTTCTAAAACCCTTTATTACTGGTCTGTGTATGTGCAGAAACATCCCAGGCAAGGTGGGTGAACTGTCCTGGGTGGGTTGGCATAGCCTCCCACTACTGGTGCTACTGGTTCTAAACTGGGAACAACTCACTGCTGGACCAGAGGTGTCAAACTCAATGACTGTGGACCAGATCCAGCCTTCAGGGTTATTAGATTCGGTTTTCTGGCCTGGCCTGGAAACAGCAAAGGACTGGACCACATGTACTTTCCCAGGCTCTGTTTTTGCTGGCAGAGGGCTGCAGGAGGCTGTCGCAGCTGAAAACAGGCCACAAGGGCCCTTTTTGCATCCCCTCTGTTCTGCCTTTTCACTGGCAGAAGGCTATCCACTCAAGGCAAAATTCCCTTGAGTACCATTTGTTGGGGGTCAAGGGAAAGGGAGGGTCTTGCCTTCTCTTTCTGCTCAAGATCCCCAAGGACAATTGGTGAGCCACTGTGTGACGCAGAATGCTGGACTCAATGGGTCTTGGCCTGATTCAGCAGGGCTCTTCTTAGGTTCTTATCAAAACAAACTAAAAACAAAACAAAAGGAGAAATGTTTTCCTTTTTGCATTTGAACCTTGCAAGGAGAAGGAGAAAGGGAAAGAGGAAAGACAAAGAAAAATGAAAAAGAAGGGAAGATGGGAAGAGAGAAATAAGGAGAAGGAAGGAAAAATAAGGAAAGAGGGGAAGGAAGAGGGAAGGAAAAGGAAGGAAGGAAGGAAGGAAGGAAGGAAGGAAGGAAGGAAGGAAGGAAGGGGATTATAATGAGAGTGAGGAAGGGTCTCAGGGAAGTCCTGCCTTAGCACTTGACCACCACAGCTTCCCCCAACATGAGTGATGTGTGAACTGGCCATGCCCTCTGGCCCTCCGAGGTCAAACACAACCCGGATGCAGCCCTCAATGTCTGATACCCCTGGTCTAAACCAGTGGTTCTTAACCTGGGTGATATCACCACCCAGGGGTTGAATTCATTTTTCAGAGGGTTGATGAGGGGGCAAAATGGGAGTGATGGAGTGAGAAGTTTTAGGTATACTTCTGAGACTTTTTGGTACAGTCAATCGCTGTATATCTGTCATACAAAAACATCAGCTCGCTTGCTATTAGCAATAGCAATATCATATAGACTTATATACCACTTCACAATTTGGACAGGGAGTCATTGCTCACAGTCACTCATGCCCTCATCACCTCGAGGTTCGATTACTGCAATGCTCTCTACATGGGGCTACCTTTGAAAAGTGTTCGGAAACTTCAGATCGTGCAGAATGCAGCTGCGAGAGCCATCGTGGGGCTTCCTAGATTCGCCCATGTTTCTGCAACAATCCACGGCCTGCACTGGCTGCCGATCGGTTTCCGGTCACAATTCAAAGTGTTGGTAATGATCTTTAAAGCCCTACATGGCATTGGGCCAGAATACATCTGGAACCACCTTCTACCGCACAAATCCCAGCGGCCGATAAGGTCCCACAGAGTTGGCCTTCTCCGGGTCCCGTCAACCAAATGTCATTCGGCGGGCCCCAGGGGAAGAGCCTTCTCTGTGGTGGCCCTGGCCCTCTGGAATCAACTCCCCCCAGAGATTAGAACGGCCCCCACCCTCCTTGTCTTTTGCAAATTACTGAAAACCCACCTTTGTCGCCAGGCATGGAGAGAGTTAGGATATTCCTTCCCCTAGGCCATTACAAGTTATGTATGGTATGTGTGTGTGTATGTTTGGTTTTTATAATAAGGGTTTTTAGTTGTTTTATTAAATTGGATTGTTACATGTTGTTTTTTATCATTGTTGTTAGCCGCCCCGAGTCTGCAGAGAGGGGCGGCATACAAATCCAAATAATAATAATAATAATAATAATAATAATAATAATAATAATAATAATGCTTTACAGCCCTCTCTAAGCGGTTTACAGAGAGTAAGCATATTGCCCCCAACAATCTGGGTCCTCGTTTTACCAACCTTGGAAGGGCAGAAGGCTGAATCCACCCTGAGCCTGGTGAGATTCGATCTGCCAAACTCTGGCAGCTGCTGATCAGCAGAAGTAGCCTGCAGAACTGCACTCTAACCACTGTACCACCGAGGCTATTAGTAGATTGAATTGTGTTTTCAAATGTTCCTCCAGCTAGCTTCAGTTCAGTACACCATGCTCTTCTGAATACACATCGCTTATCTTCATGCACGATGTGCAGCAGCCTCTTCCCATGCAGTGGTGTGCCATTGACCAGAATGAGCAATGATGGAGGGTGAAGCGCTTCTTTCGAAACAATGCGTGCTAAGTGGCTGTCCATTGTGGCGTCAGACGTAATGTCAACACAACTGTTGAAACTAGGTTTATCGACGTCCACATGTGTTTTTCTGGTGTTCTAGTACAGTCTAAACTTAAATTTGCATGTGTTGTGGTTAGCTCTGGCCCAGCTCCTGCCCCAAGGACTGTGGATGTGGGGGAGACATCCACATGCTGCAGGCCTGTTTTGCCCCCGGTGGAATCTGCTGATGAAGGCTCCTCTGACCAAGAAACATGAGTGACAGGGAGGAGGAGAGTGTGGCAGACAGCTCAGAAGGAGATCAATTATCTAGCTCCTCCTTGGATTCAGAACAAGAGTTAATGATACAGCCACGCATGCGGAGAGTGATGCATAGGCAGCAACAACTGAGAGATTATTATCAAAGAGAATGAGAACACATGTGGTTGGGTGGGGCTGGGGTAATTAGTGAGGCTGCTATAAATAGCAGCCTGTGGGTTTGGCCATTGTGGAGGATTATCTGATCATTGTGTTTCTTGACTGCTTTACTGACTTTGACCTTTTGTGTACTGATTTTTCCCTGCTTTGAAACTAAACCAGAGCAAAGTGTGTTTTACTTTGTGAAAGAAGAAGGACTGTGAATTGCCTCACAGCTGCAAGCTAAGTATCACAGAACTGATAAGGGACTTGTACAAATTACCAGTTTGTTTGGAGACGAGTGCTCTTTGCTATACCAAAAGAGGGCTTGGTTTAAGTGAATTTTCATTATAAAGACCATTGTTTTGAATTTTCAAACGTGTGTGTGTCTGAAATTTGTACCTGTGACTTTTTGGGAGGAATCTACAGAACAGCATGTAGTACATTTCATTTTGAAGGCCTGTCAACATTGATGAGAAGAGGAAGTGTCACCAATATTCGGCAGAATACCTAAAATTGGGATTCATTCTCCTTCCAACGTACAGCTTCCATTTTTTCTTCTTTGGGAGAAAACATTTTCAAACGAAGTGAAACGTCCAGGTGTGTTTTTCTAGTGTTCCAGTGCAAACAAAAATTTAATTTTCAGATGAAGCGACACGTTCATGTGTGTTTTTCTGCTGTTCCCAGTGCAGTCCAAAATTTAATTTGCAGGTAGTGTTTTTCATTTCGAAGGCCTTTCAACATGGCCAATATCACCAATATTCGACGGAATACCTAAAATTGGGATTCATTCCATCTCCTTCCAAGATACAGCTTCCTTTTATTTTTTTCAAAAAATGGCTTTTTTAATTTTTTTATCCAACTCTCCATAAATAAATCCATATAACTTCAAATGTTACAGTATTACCATAAATACATACAATACAGTACTTGTACATTTTGAGCAATCATATTCTTTATATATATAGAACAATTTATTCCAGGTATATTTTTAGTAATTATATTGATTTATTGGATCTGATTTATTGGATTTGTATGCCGCCCCTCTCCGGAGACTCAGGGCGGCTAACAACAATAATAAAACAGTATACAAAATAATCCAATACTAAAAATGATTAAAAACCCATTAATATAAAAAAACAAACATACATACAGACATACCATGCATAAAATTATAAAGGCCTAGGGGGAGAGAATATCTCAGTTCCCCCATGCCTGACGGCAGAGGTGGGTTTTAAGTAGCTTACGAAAGGCAAGGAGCGTGGGGGCAATTCTAATCTCTGGGGGGAGTTGGTTCCAGAGGGCTGGGGCTGCCATAGAGAAGGCTCTTCCCCTGGGTCCCGCCAAGCGGCATTGTTTAGTTCAGGGGTAGGGAACGTTGGCTCTTCTGTGACTTGTGGACTTCAACTCCCAGAATTCCTGAGCTAGCATGATTGGCTCAGGAATTCTGGGAGTTGAAGTCCACAAGTCATAGAAGAGCCAACGTTCCCTACCCCTGGTTTAGTTGATGGGACCCGGAGAAGGCCAACTCTGTGGGACCTTATCGGTCGCTGGGATTCGTGCGGTAGCAGGCGGTTCCAGAGATACTCTGGTCCAATGCCATGTAGGGCTTTAAAGGTCATAACCAACACTTTGAATTGTGACCGGAAACTGATCGGCAACCAATGCAGACTGCGGAGTGTTGGTGTAAGATGGGCATATTTGGGGAAGCCCATGATTGCTCTCGCAGCTGCATTCTGCACGATCTGAAGTTTCCGAACATTCTTCAAAGGTAGCCCCATGTAGAGAGCATTATAGTAGTCAAGCCTCGAGGTGATGAGGGCATGAGTGACTGTGAGCAGTGACTCCCATTCCAAATAGGGTCGCAACTGGTGCACCAGGCGAACCTGGGCGAACGCCCCCCTCGCCACAGCTGAAAGATGTTTCTCTAATGTGAGCTGTGGATCGAGGAGGACGCCCAAGTTGCGGATCCCCTCTGAGGGGGTCAATGATTCTCCCCCCAGGGTAATGGACGGACAGATGGAATTGTCCTTGGGAGGCAAGACCCACAGCCACTCCATATTGCCTCTAAAAAAGGGGGGGGAAATAAATGTAATTTTATCATCTGGGATATCCACTGATTAATTCCCAAAAAATATTCCCCCCCCCAATTAACCAGTATTAGTTTAATTTACCAAAATAGTTATTCTTTCTCTTGCCATTTAATAAATGTGCCATATTTGCTTCTTCACCATTTTTAATCTTATTTATTTATCATTCTTTTTTCCCCTCCTGTTTTATCATAACCAAACCTGTAGGAAACCCTACTCATTTGTATAATTTTCTTAAACTATCATTATGCTTCTCATATAGTCTTCCTTATTTTATCAACGTTATTCCAAGTCATTTAATAATTCTTCTAGTGTCAACATAATACATTTTCCAGATAAACCCAAAGGGATCACACAAAATATTAAACAATCATGATTTTTTTTTCATTTGGTATATTTCCATTCTCTCTAATTTTTACATACAGTGATACCTCATCTTACAAACGCCTCATCATACAAACTTTTCGAGATACAAACTCGGGGTTTAAGATTTTTTTGCCTCTTCTTACAAACTATTTTCACCTTACAAACCCACCACCGCCGCTGGGATGCCCCGCCTCCAGACTCCCGTTGCCAACAAAGCACCCGTTTTTGCGCTGCTGGGATTCCATTGAGGCTCCCCTCCATGGGAAACCCCACCTCTGGACTTCCGTTGCCAGCGAAGCGCTTGTTTTTGCGATGCTGGGATTCCCCTGCTGGGATTCCCCTGCTGGGATTCCCCTGCAGCATCGCAAAAACACAGAAGTCCGGAGGTGGGGTTTCCTATGGAGGGGAACGTCAGGGGAATCCCAGCAGCACAAAAATGGGTGCTTCGGCTGGCAAAAGGGGTGAATTTTGGGCTTGCACACATTAATCGCTTTTCTGTTGATTCCTATGGGAAACATTGTTTCGTGTTACGAACTTTTCACCTTAAGAACCTCTTCCCAGAACCAATTAAGTTTGTAAGACAAGGTATCACTGTATCTACCTTTTTTAAAACTAGTGATTAATTACAAACTATCAATACACCCCTTTCCTATACAGCTTTGTGAGAAAACATTTTCAATTGGAGCAGTGGAGCCTTCCCGACTAAATGGGGTAAGAATTCATTTGGATAAAGCCAAGAAACCTGCATCATTTTTCCAATCCTTAAAGGCAAATCTCACAATATCGGAGAAAAGCCGATTTTACCAGCAGTGAAATAGATTGTGGCCACCGTGTTGGGGTCCAATGCAAACACTATCACACCATTGATTCCTTTCAATTCATTGCAATTGAATTTTGTTTTCAGTGGTCGTTACGTTTAAGTGTCTTGAATAAATAAGATAATAATGAAATACACATATCGCAAAATTTGGGAATAAAGTGATGGATAGCACTGAATTTTTTCACACAGTTGAGATATGAGAAAAAGATTGGAAATAAATTATTTGCATCGATATATCCCGATGACAATTTTAAAGAAAAAGAAGTTTGCATAAATTGAAGAATTATTTCCTATGTTGTGATTAAGAGATTATGTTGGAGGAAGTGTGGTGAGGAGAATTTCCTCATTGGCTCAGGGGGGCAATTTGTTAAAAAAAGTGTAATAATAATAATAATAATAATAATAATTATTATTATTATTATTATTATTAATTAGATTTGTATGCCGCCCCTCTCCGAAGATTCGGGGCGGCTCACAACAATAATAAAAACAATGTTACAGTGGAACAAATCTAATATTAAAAGAGAAAAAAAATATAAAACCCCATCATTTAAAACCAAACAACACATACATACCAAACATAAAATGTAAAAGCCTGGGGGAGGTATCTCAGTTCCCCCATGCCTGGTGATATAGGTGGGTCTTGAGTAATTTACGAAAGACAAGGAGGGTGGGGGCAGTTCTGGTCTCTGGAGGGAGTTGATTCCAGAGGGCCGGGGCCGCCACAAGCAACTGTGTGCTTTTTGCCGACGATGTGAAACTTTTCAACACCACAGACAACACACACACTCTCCAAAAAGACCTCAACTTTGTCTCAGATTGGTCTAACACCTGGCAACTTCAAATATCAACCAACAAATGCTCTACCCTCCACATCGGCAAAAAGAATCCAAACCACACTTATGAACTGAATAAACAAATTCTCGCAGCCAACCCACACTCGGTAAAAGACCTTGGAATACTAATATCAAATGACCTAAGTGCTAAAGCCCACTGCAACAATATCACCAAGAAGGCTTCCAGAGTTAACCTGATCCTACGTAGCTTCTGCTCTGGCAATCTCTCACTACTGACTAGAGCCTACAAAACCTATGCCAGACCCATTCTCGAATACAGCTCATCTGTCTGGAACCCACACCACATCTCAGACATCAACACTCTCGAAAACGTCCAAAGGTACTTCACCAGAAGAGCCTTTCACTCCTCCACTCGAAACAGAATACCTTATGAAAATAGACTAACTATCCTGGATCTTGAAAGCTTAGAATTGCGACGCCTAAAACACGATCTAAGTATTGCCCACAAGATCATATGCTGCAACGTCCTTCCGGTCAACGACTACTTCAGCTTCAACAGCAACAACACAAGAGCACGCAACAGATTCAAACTTAACATCAACCGCTCCAAACTTGACTGTAAAAAATATGACTTTAACAATAGAGTTATCGAAGCGTGGAACTCATTGCCAGACTCAGTGGTGTCAGCCCCCAGCCCCCAACATTTCTCCCTAAGACTCTCCACGATTGACCTCTCCAGGTTCCTAAGAGGCCAGTAAGGGGCATACATAAGTGCACTAATGTGCCTATCGTCCCCTGTCCAATCTTCTTTCCTTATCTCATATATCATACATTTTCTCTCCTTTCCTCCTACTTCTCTTCTTTCTTACTTTCTATCATTATATATATCACTTAATGTCTATTCTCTTTCATGTGTATTGTATATTGGACAAAGAATAAATAAAATAAAAATAAAAATAAAAAAAACTGTGGGACCTTATCGGTCGCTGGGATTTGTGCGGTAGCAGGCGGTTCCGGAGATGCTCTGGTCCAATGCCATGTAGGGCTTTAAAGGTCATAACCAACACTTTGAATTGTGACCGGAAACTGATTGGCAGCCAATGCAGGCCACGGAGTGTTGTAGAAACGTGGGCGAATCTAGGAAGCCCCACGATGGCTCTCGCGGCCGCATTCTTAAGAACCACTGCTGTAAACTAACGTGCCAGAAACGAGGCGGCCTGGAAATAAGTGGTTGAATTCCGTAGAATGGGATTCCTGCCAAATAATTAGAACTTAATTGTCCCCAACAATTTGGTTTAGTTCGTTAATCTGCTGATGAGACTGATTAAAGCTCACAGGCTTCATGATTGATGTGAGAATTGTAATATCAAAGCTTGTAGAGTAATCGTGGGGTGGGATAACAACAGAGATCCTTTCTTTATCAATCTCATGTCTAGACCGTGTGAGTGATTTGCGGAGCCACAATAGCATCAAATCACAACACTATGTCTAGATTGAAAAAAGCACAGCTCAGGACACAGGAAAATTCCTTCACGCCTTATCTCAAGTAGAGAGCCCTACATCAAATTTCTGCACAACCATGAAGTCTTGGGATTGACCTTGAGTATGACGAAAATGAAGTGGCTAAGATGTGGAGCTTGTCGATCAGAAAGGTCAGCAGTTTGGTGGTTCGAATCCCCAGCGTTGCGTAATGGTGTGAGCTCCTATTACTAGCCCCGGGCAACCTAGCAGTTTGAAAGCACCTAAAAATGCAAAATAGGAACCATCTTTGGTGGGAAGGTAACAACGCTCCATGTGCCTTCAGTGTTAAGTCATGCCAGCTACATGACCATGGAGATGTCTTCGGGCAGCGCTGGCTCCTTGGCTTTGAAACAGGGATGAGCACTGCCCCCTAGAGTCAGGAATGACTAGCATATATCTGTGAGGGGAACCTTTACCTTATGAAGATGGGGGGCCAGGATGGCTCAGCAGTTAAAGACACTGAACTTGTCAGCTGGAAAACAGACAGCCCAGATTCAAGACCTGAGCCCCACACAATGGGGTGAAATTATTATTATTAGTAGTAGTAGTAGTAGCAGTAGTAGTAGTAGTAGGAGTAGTATTTAGACTTGTTGCATGCCACCCCCTACGAAGACCCAGGGCGGAACAAGTAACTCCCATTACTTGTTCCAGCTCCTACTCACCTAGCTCTGCAGTCTGCATTGGTTGCCGATCAGTTTCCGGTCATAATTTAAAGTGTTGGTCATGATCTATGAAGCCCTTCATGGCATCGGGCCAGAATATCTCTGAGACCGCCTTCTGCCGCACAAATCCCAGCGACCAGTTAGGTCCCACAGAGTTGGCCTTCTTCGGGTCCCATCGACTAAACAATGTCATCTGGCAGGACCCAGGGGAAATGCCTTCTCTGTGGTGGCCCTGACCCTCTGGAACTAGCTCCCCCTGGAGATTAGAACTGCCCCCACCCTCCTTGCCTTTCGTAAACTCCTTAAAACCCACCTCTGGTGCAGATACTCTCACTGTATATAAAAAAAAAGAGAATAGAATAGAATAGAATAGAACAGAACAGAATATAATATAATTATTTATTGGCCAAGTGTGATTGGACTCACAAGGAATTGTTCTTTGGTGCATTGAAGTCAAAATCAAGCCACTATTTCCCTATGTGCGTATGAATTCTCCAAGAATCAAGTTTGAATTAAGAGAATTTAATGGTGTTTAATCTCTATAGGGCATCAGCTTTTATTGTGTTACGCTAGCTTGTTTTATAACATGTGTTTTTAGCAAATCTGCATATCACCTAGGGAACTGGCTTCTGAGTTGCTTATTTTTTTTTAAAACCAAACAAGGAAATAATTAAATACAAATTCTTCATATCATGTCTTCTTTCCCTGAATGATAACAAGTATTTTCTTGCCTGTTATTTTTAACCGCTGCTTATTCAGACAAATAAAGCTTTTCCCCTAGTATTGTTTGAAATCCGCATTTTATTTTAATGCATTGTTTGGGTTTTATTTCACTCCCGTATCGCCTGGATGATTGGTGAAGGGAGAAGTGGGTTAAATGGATGTTAAACAACCCAAGAACGCAATCACTCTGGGTTAGAACGGCTCCCAGGAGACATCGAATACATTTCGTTTTGGAATAGGATGGTGAAGAAAAGAATGACTATAGTCATGAAAGTTGTAGCTTTTGGAATGAGGCAAGGGTCTTTCACTGTCCTCTGATTTCTTCATGCTCCAGGCCATGGGCACCAATGAAAGCAAAGCATCACATGTAGAATGACCTTAGCATTGTAATGGAGCCTTGGATTTAACAGGTAAACCTTGGTTGCCGATCAGTTTCCGGTCACAATTCAAAGTGTTGGTTATGACCTATAAAGCCCTTCATGGCACTGGACCAGATTACCTCAGGGACCGCCTTCTGCTGCACGAATCCCAGCGACCAGTTAGGTCCCACAGAGTGGGTCTTCTCCGGGTCCCGTCAACCAAACAACCAAACAATGTCGCTTGGCGGGACCCAGGGGAAGAGCCTTCTCTGTGGCGGCCCCGGCCCTCTGGAACCAACTCCCCCCAGAGATTAGAATTGCCCCCACCCTCCTTGCCTTTTGTAAGCTGCTTAAAACCCACGCATGGGGAAACTGCCGCCAGGCATGGGGGAACTGAGATACACTTTCCCCCTAGGCCTTTAAAATTTTATGCATGGTATGTCTGTATGTATGATTGGTTTTTACATAATGGGTTTTAACTGTTTTTAGTATTGGATTATACTGTTTTGTTACTGTTGTTAGCCGCCCCGAGTCTGTGGAGAGGGGCGGCATACAAATCCAATGAATGAATGAATGAATGAATGAATGAATGAATGAATGAATGAATGAATGAATAAATAAATAACAGAGTCAGATGGGACCTTTCAGGTCAACTAATGCAACCCCGTGCCCAAGCAGGAGACCCTACATTTGCCTCTACCTAGGATCGAACTCACTACCTCCTGATTCTGAGGCAAGAGTTCCACTCCTAGGCCACAGAAGATTGGGTTAATATATTCAAGATTTATTCAAGAAGATCCTCAGTTCACTTTTGGCATTTCTAGAAGACTCATCTAAACAGAATGTTTAGCTTTTTTTAAAAAAGTTAAAACTTTTTTAAAAATTATTATTTTTTTAGTTTGGACAACCTAGAACTATGCCACCTACAGTCTGGCCTAAGCATAGTACACACAATTCAAAGTGTTGGTAATGACCTTTAAAGCCCTACATGGCATTGGGCCAGAATACATCCGGAACCGCCTTCTACCGCACGAATCCCAGCGGCCGATAAGGTCCCACAGAGTTGGCCTCCTCCGGGCCCCATCGACCAAACAATGTCGTTTGGCGGGCCCCAGGGCCCCGGCCCTCTGGAATCAACTCCCCCCAGAGATTAGAACGGCCCCCACCCTCCTTGTCTTTCGCAAATTACTCAAGACCCACCTTTGTCGCCAGGCATGGGGGAGTTAGGATATTCCTTCCCCTAGGCCATTGCAAGTTATGTATGGTATGTTTGTGTGTATGTTAGGTTTTTTATAATAAGGGTTTTTAGTTGTTTTATTAAATTGGATTGTTACATGTTGTTTTTTTTATCATTGTTGCTAGCCGCCCCGAGTCTGCGGAGAGGGGCGGCATACAAATCCAATTAATAATAATAATAATAATAATAATAATAATAATAATAATAATAATAATAATAGTAGTCTGCTACAATGTCCTACCTGTCAATCCTACCCTGTGCTCTTCAACATTTTCATCAATGACCTAGATCAGGGAATAGAGAGGAAAGTAATCAAATTTGCAGATGACACCAATCTGGTGGGGGTAGACAACACCCTAGAGCAGTGGTTCTCAACCTTTCTAATGCCGCGACCCCTTAATACAGTTCCTCATGTTGTGGTGACCCCCAACCATAAGTCTAGCGTCAATTCTCCCAACAGAGATTTAAGTTGATTAGCAGGAAGGTCAGAGGGACACCCCCACTGTAAACACCTGATTGGTCAGATTGTAAAAATATGTTCCAAGGCGCCAGAATAGAAGCTTTAGTTCCTAACACTGTGGGAAATTTGTATTTTCCCCATGGTCTTAGGCAACCCCTGTGAAATGGCGATTCGACCCCCAAAGGGGTCCCGACCCCAGGTTGAGAACCACTGTCCTAGAGGATAGGCTCAAAATACAGAAAGACCTAGATAGATTAATGCTGTGGGCCCAAACTAACAAAATGATGTTCAATGTCGAGAAGAAAAAAGTCCTTCAACTAGGTAAAAAAAAACCTAGACAAGCATAAAGTCTGTGAGGAACCCTACTTAGCAGTAGTGACTGTGAAAGAGATTTCAGAGTCTTGGTGGATAATCAACTAAATATGAGCCAGCAATGTGCAGCAGCGGCTAAAAAGGCCAACACAATCCTAAGCTGTATCAACAGGGGGATACACTCCAAGACCACTCTATAACGCCCTGGTCAGACCACATCTGGTGTACTGCATTCAGTTCTGGTCACCACACTTCAAAAGAGACATAGAAACTCTGGAGAAGATGCAGAAAAGAGCAACCAAAATTATTAGGGGACTAGAAACAAAGCCTTATGAAGAGAGATTGCGGGAACTAGGCATGGATAGCCTAGAGAAAAGAAGGGCCAGGGGGGACATGATAGCAGTCTACAGGTATTTGAGGGGTTGCCACAGAGAGGAGGGGGTCACCCTGTTTTCCAGGATGAGGAACAACGGTTGGAAGCTGACCAAGGAGAGCTTCAACTTAGAAATAAGGAAGAACTTCCTGATGGTCAGAACGATCAACCAGTGGAACAGCCTGCCGGCGGAGGTTGTAAACTCCCCAATTTTGGACATTTTCAAGAGGAAATTGGACTCTCATTTGGCTGGGGTGCTGTAGGATTTCCTGCTTAAGCAGGGGGTTGGACTTGATGACCCGCAAGGTCCCTTTCAACTCTAATAAATAAATAAATTAAATAAATAAACATGACTACTTCAGCTTCAACCGCAATAATAGACAGGCAAACAATAAATACAAATTCAAGGTAAACCACTCCAAACTTGATTGCAGCAATTGACTTCAGCAATAGAGTGGTCAATGGAACTCATTACCGGACTCTGTAGTATCATCCCCTAACCCTCAACATTTTACCCCTAGACTATCCACGGTTGACCTCTCCAGATTCCTAAGAGGTCAGTAAGGGGCGTACAAAAGCGCACTAGAGTGCCTTCCATCCCCTGTCCTATAGTCTCTCCTATATCTTGTATTTCTTCTCTACTATATCCTCTATAACCTTAATTGTGTATTGAACAAAATAAATAAAAAAATAAATGCCTGGAATGCTCTACCTGACTCAGTTGTTACTTCCTCAAACCCCCAAAACTTTAACCTTAAACTCTTTACCGTGGACCTCACCCCATTCCCAAGCATACATACCGCCCCTGTCCTACTGTTCCCATTTATTCATACTCATTTCTTGTGTTCGTGTCCATGTTTGTGCTTATACCTGTTAGCTCCTATATGTTTGACAAACTAAATAATAAAGGAAGGTTGCAGGAATTGGGTATGACCACTGAAGTAAAGACAAGGATAGAGAGAGGTCGAATAGCATTCTTCAAAATGAAAAAGATCTTCCGCAGACACGACATAAGCCTAAGATTGAAAATCAGGCTTCTCAGATGCCACCTCTTTTCTCTATCCTGCTCTACGGAGTGGAGAGTCGGTCTCAGAGAGAAAACCACTCGAAGCATTTGAAATGTGGATTTACAGGCGGCTGTTGCGTTTAAGCTGGGTTGACAAAATCAGAATGGAGGAGGTGATAAGTCACCTGGGAAAGCCAAGGGAAATCATCAAAGCCATTAAAAAAGAGAAAGTTAGAATATTTTGGACATGTGGTGGATGTGTCCATTAATTAAGAAAATGTGGTTTAAACTACAGAATTGGATAAAAGAAATAATTCAAATTCAAATTGGAAATGAAACCCGAAATATTTTTACTCGGTATCATCAACAAAGCCATGAAAATAGAACAATACTATGTGATTCAACACTTGATCACCGCAACAAGAATATGTATAGCGCACAGTTCTGAAAAAATGAAACATTGCTGAATGATAGAAATCTGATTTTTAAAAAGTTAGACTGCGCAGAAGCAGATAAATTAACATTGGAGCTGAAAGACCAGGAAGACACAAGATTTTTCTCTATATGATTGAGCCAAAGATTGAACACAAAGATTGCTACGTGAAAGGGAATAAATAAAGTTAAAAGTCTTATTTAAGTTAAGAATAATAGTTTAAACTTGAATTGTACTACTATTTGACCAGATATATATTTGCACGTTGAAAGTTTGTAATTAAGCAAATTGGTTATACTTTAAACCAAATGATATACCACAGGTAACATCACCGTACAAGAGAATTCGATGAGGCTGTCGGGGAGACAGCCGGGGAGGGAGGGGGATTTGTAAAGTCTTGTGTGTGTATTGTTGTGAATATGTTTTTTTTAACATGTAAATATTTCCAATTAAAAAAATTAAATAGAATATTTTGGACATGCAATGTGACAGAAGGAAAAACAGGCCATACTTCACTTAATCCTGCAAGGAAAAATTGAAGGCAAATGAGGTCCAGGCAGAACAATCATTGGCTTCGAAATCTAAGGAACTGGTTTGGACAAAACTCAACAGTGCTTTTTCATGCAGAGATTGATCTAAATAGGATCACCAACATTTATTTATTCATTCATTCATTCATTCATTCATTCATTCATCCAAAAACTTGTGAACTGACTGGAAGAGGTCTGGCTGTGATGCTTCCACAACTGCTCTTGTCTACTTTGCTTGTTTTTGTTCTCGCAACTTTCAAGGACTGTTATCTGTAATTTGCTCAGTTTAAAGTACAATGATACCTCGTCTTACAAATGCCTCGTCATACAAACTTTTCGAGATACAAACCTAGGTTTTAACATTTTTTTGCCTCTTCTTACAAACTATTTTCACCTTACAAACCCACAGCTGCTGCTGGGATGCCCTGCCTCCGGACTTCCGTTGCCAGCGAAGCACCCGTTTTTGTGCTGCTGGGATGCCCCTGAGGCTCTCCTCCATGGGCAACCCCACCTCCGGACTTCCATGTTTTTGTGATGCTGCAGGGGAATCATAGCAGGGGAATCCCAGCAGCGCAAAAACGGGTGCTTCACTAGCAACGGAAGTCCAGAGGTGGGGTTTCCCAGCGAGGGGAGCCTCAGTGAAATCGCAGCATCGCAAAAACACAGAGGTCCAGATGTGGGGTTTCAAGGACTTTGGTGTTTTTGCGATGCTGCGATTTCATTGAGGCTCCCTTCGCTGGGAAACCCCACCTTAGGACTTCCGTTGCCAGCGAAGCGCTCGTTTTTGCACTGCTGGGATTCCCCTACTGGGATTCCCCTGCAGCATCACAAAAACACAGAAGTCCGGAGGTGGGGTTTCCCATAGAGGGGAGCCTCAGGGGAATCCCAGAAGCGCAAAAATGGGCGCTTCGGCTGGCAAAAGGGGTAAATTTTGGGCTTGCACACATTAATAGCTTTTCCATTGATCACTATGGGTAACATTGTTTCATCGTACAAACTTTTCACCTTAAGAACCTCGTCCCGGAACCAATTAAGTTTGTAAGAATAGGTATCACTGTATGTGCACAGCTTTATTCTGGATAAACGGCTTTTCTGTTTACTTTACAACAGCGTGTGTGTTTGAATTTACATTTCTGACTTAACTGGGGCTCGTAACATGAAGCCCGGCATAACAGGTTGTGGGTGCCCCAACATTGGAGGCTTTTAAGAAGAGTATGGGCATAATTGTAAATTAATTTTAAAAAATACTATTTCAGACAAATGACTGTCCAAACTATTTTTGGAAACCTCCACTGATGGAGCAACCACAATTACTGTGTGCAAGCCATTCCAGTGATTAATTGTTCTCACTGTCAGGGATTTTTTCCCCTTAGTTCTAGATTTGATCTCTCTTTGATTATGTTTCCAAACATTGCTTCTTGTGCTGCCTTCAGGTGCTTTGGAGAATAGCTTGGCCTGCCCCCTTTCTTCATGGCAGCTTTTTAAAAAAAAGGTTAAAAAAATGGAATGCAATTATAAAGCAGGATATAATAAGGGGGCTTTGCAAGTCCACTGTGAATAAATGAAATTCCTCTATGGATGTGCCTCATCTTATTGTCTCTGGAGGACTTTGAAGATTGTTTACTTGCTGTGCGAATACCATTCTTGCTGACGTTAAAACATGTAATCTCAAATATGCATTCCCTTTATCATATTTTTCTGGTATTATGCCTAACAAAAGTAGTTCTGGCTTAAAATCTGTATGTTGTCTTAACATTTTTTTCCTAACCTCATATGCATTTTCGCCCAACATTTTGGAAAAGCAAGGAAACACTTACAGAAGGAGATATAATTTTTAAAAAATTAGACTGTGCAGAAATGGACAGATTAACACTGAAGATAGAAGAAAAAGGAGACATTAAATATTTTTGAACTTGGGATTTGTTTTACCAATGGTTAGACAACAGGGGTAGAAATTAGGAACTTAAGTACTGCTATGCAAACGAATTGACTCAGACAGTACACTGTTCATTAAGCACATATTGTATGTAAAGAGAAAACCAATGATAGAGAGAGATGATAGAGAAAGATGGATAATAGATAGATAGATAGATAGATAGATAGATAGATAGATAGATGATAGATAGATAGATAGATAGATAGATAGATGATAGATAGATAGATGATAGATAGATAGATAGATAGATAGATAGATAGATAGATTAGATTAGATTAGATTAGATTAGATTAGATTAGATTAGATTAGATTAGATTAGATTAGATTAGATTAGATTAGATTTATTGGATTTATATGCCTCCCCTCTCCGCAGACTCGGGGCGGCTCACAACAATGGTGAAGAATAATACATAGTAACAAATCTAATATTTAAAAATCTAGGTTACAGTTTTAGATTAAAAGTCCAAAAAAGAAGCCCCAATATATAAAAAACAACACACAATCGAATCATACACAAAAACTACATAGGCAAGGGGGAGATGTTTCAATTCCCCCATGCCTGATGGCAGAGGTGGGTTTTTAGAAGTTTATGAAAGGCAAGGAGGGTGGGGGCAATCCTGATCTCTGGGGGGAGCTGGTTCCAGAGGGTCGGAGCCACCACAGAGAAGGCTCTTCCCCTGGGTCCCGCCAGTCGACGGGATCTGGAGAAGGCCAACTCTGTGGGACCTAACTGGTCGCTGGGATTCGTGCGGCAGAAGGCGGTCTCGAAGGTATCCTGGTCTGATGCCATGAAGGGCTTGATAGATAGATAGATAGATAGATAGATAGATGGATGGATGGATGGATGGATGGATGGATGGATGGATGGATGGATAGATAGATAGATAGATAGATGTGTGAGAAAGAGAGCGAAAGAAGGAAGGAAAGAAGGAAGGAAAGAAAGAAAGAAAGAAAGAAAGAAAGATTGTTTACTTGCTATCTTTCAGTTCCTCCTATGCCCGTTTTGCTTCTTAGCTGACTGTTGGCGAAGCATGATTTGTAACACTGCAGCTCTGTATCAACCATTTCAGCTGCAGATTAAAATATTATGGGATGTCTCTTTCAGTTCCTTGCCCTGCTTTGTTGAAATCACTTTAGGGCAGAGCTCCTTGTTCGAAAAAAATCTCCTGCCATTCTCCTGTTAGTCTGTTGCCCCCATAGCATCAGGCTTATAAAACTCTTATAAAAGATTTAAAAACCCAGGGTATATTGTGGTTACGTCTCGGAGAAGATAGAAACCAGGCGACGTGTTTAAGGTCCAAAGAGCAGAAAGGCATTTTCGGGATTTGCTAGAAGAGATCTCTAAATGAAGCAAGCACAAGGGGACGGTAATAACTGCTTGAGGTTGACCCCGGGGACTTTTGTGAAGCTGACACAACTTCTAAAACTGATTGGCTTGTTCACCCAATTATTTTTCCCCCTGAAAGGGATCTGGTGACCGTCCCTCACACTTTCCAGATTTTAAAGGAGGTTTTAAAGGGCCCCTTGCAGGAATGAAATGATACTGGTTCAGCCCAGTTTGGACGAACTGGTAGTGATGGCTGCTGGTGGTTCAGAGAACAGGTAGTGGCGACCAGCGTGAGGCTCCGGCCACCCGTCCAGACACTGCCATTTTCAGATTGTGTGCTTTTTTCAAGCAGCAACTGGACTTTCATAGAAACAGAAACATAGAAGTCTGACGGCAGAAAAAGACCTCATGGTCCATCTAGTCTGCCCTTATACTATTTTCTGTATTTTATCTTAGGATGGATATATGTTTATCCCAGGCATGTTTAAATTCAGTTACTGTGGATTTATCTACCACGTCTGCTGGAAGTTTGTTCCAAGCATCTACTACTCTTTCAGTAAAATAATATTTTCTCACGTTGCTTTTGATCTTTTCCCCAACTAACTTCAGATTGTGTCCCCTTGTTCTTGTGTTCACTTTCCTATTAAAAACACTTCCCTCCTGGACCTTATTTAACCCTTTAACATATTTAAATGTTTCGATCATGTCCCCCCCTTTTCCTTCTGTCCTCCAGACTATACAGATTGAGTTAATGAAGTCTTTCCTGATACGTTTTATGCTTAAGACCTTCCACCATTCTTGTAGCCCGTCTTTGGACCCGTTCAATTTTGTCAATATATTTTTGTAGATGAGGTCTCCAGAACTGAACACAGTATTCCAAATGTGGTCTCACCTTTCTATTTCCCTTAAAACGTTTTGTTTTTCATCCAAGAAGTTTCTTCATTTCTGACTGAACCGAGTGAGAATTCAGAAGATTTCTGACTCAGGCCTATCCAGTCAACTGAAGTCGGCGCCAAATATGGAAACTGCAGTTTAATGTTTCCAAATGTAAAATAATGCACTTGGGGAAAAGGAATCCTCAAACTGAGTATTGTATTGGCAGTTCTGTGTTAGCAAAAACTTCAGAAGAGAAGGATTTAGGGGTAGTGATTTCTGACAGTCTCAAAATGGGTGAACAGTGCAGTCAGGCGGTAGGGAAAGCAAGTAGAATGCTTGGCTGCATAGCTAGAGGTATAACAAGCAGGAAGAGGGAGATTGTGATCCCGCTGTACAGAGCGCTGGTGAGAGCACATTTGAAATACTGTGTTCAGTTCTGGAGACCCCCAGCTACAAAAAAGATATTGACAAAATTGAACGGGTCCAAAGACGGGATACAAAAATGGTGCTTAAGCATAAAACGTATCAGGAAAGACTTCATGAACTCAATCTGTATAGTCTGGAGGACAGAAGGAAAGGGGGGGACATGATCGAAAAAGGGAGCAAAAATTTCTAATTACCTCCAACTGTATTTAAATTAAATCCAACCCTTGCTAAAAGATAGTTTAAAAATATATAGGGGGGCAAGGGACAAAAAAAGAACCCCAACAAAAAGTATATCCCAAATATCGCCAAATTAGTAAACCAAACTGTTAAACCAAATTGAAAATAATTCCTTTAAATAGGTAAAGATAAGAAAAAGTAAATAAAAAGTAAGAATAAAGGAATAAATGAAAATTAGAAAATTAACAAGGAAGGAAAATGAAAAAAGAAGAAAGGGGGAAAAAAGAAATAAAAAAGAAAGAAGGAAACAAAAAACTCCATATGCTCATCATACCCTACTCTAGTTATAACACTTTCAATCCAATAGAATCATCATACCCTACTCTAGTTATAACACTTTCAATCCAATAGAATCATCATACCCTATTCTAGAAAAAAAAAGTCACTGTGAACCCAGTGAATCATCAGGAGGCTCACCCTTAAATAGCCAAAAAGTGTGGCTAAGTGTTCCAGAGATCTATTCACGCAGAGACCTCCTCTTGCGCAGCCACTCATGCCTTCTGCGTACTCCAGCATCAAAAAGAGGGTCCTCCTCTTCTCCTGAGTCACTCGTGGGCACCTCTGGAGATGCAACAGGCTCTGGTTGGCTTTCAGCCTCTGACCCCACATCCTCTTTGACCTCCTCGCTATCAGACTCATGTGCCAGGTACACTGACCTAGGATATCAAACCACACCTGTCTCTCGATCCTCGGAATCCATGATCAGTTGCTTAGGATGTGGACGGGCCACAACAGAAGCTTGGGTTGAGCTGCCTTGTTTCTAGCTTGGAGAAGCGAGAGAGAAGGCGGCAGGACATATTAGCGAGCCAATTTTTTTTTCTCCAGTTCAACTTTTGGATCCATTGAATCGGGCCCCTTTTCCATTTGGGAAGGCAGAAAGCTGGCTCAAAAGCAGCATGGCCAGTGCAATGGATAAAAGGCCCCATTGGAAATCCCTCTGCTCAACTCTCTCTTTTCCCTCTCTCCCCGTGTGTTTGTGTGTGCGAGAGCTTGACAAGTCTATTTCTCACTCCAGCAATTACTTAATACATCCCTTTAGAAATGTGATAATTGGATCCCGTAGCAAATTTGCACACATTTTGGGGTGACCTTGACTCCTTAATTATTCCTTGCTTCAAGTAACTAGCTTTCCACTTCCATGCCAGTCACATCTGGTTTGGCCATTATAGAAAAGAAGAAGAAGAAAAAAACCCAACCACGAATCCTTTTTTTCCAGAATTGAAACATCAGACTTGATCAACGAATCTCTTCCTAATCTTTCTCAAGAGACCACTCATTTGAAGAGCCATGGGTTTGTTCACAATGTGGTATCTATCTATCTATCTATCTATCTATCTATCTATCTATCTATCTATCTATCTATCTATCTATCTGTATCTATCTATCCATCTATATATATATCTATATCTATATCTATCTATCTATCTATCTATCTATCTATCTATCTATCTATCTATCTATCTATCTATCTATCTATATATATATATATATATATATATATATATATATATATATATGTCACACGTTTAAGCTGAATTTGAAAATTAAGGGAGACTAGGATAGATCTATTTCGGCCTTATTTTGGCCTCATCAGCTAGCCATACCCACTGGGACTTGAACCTGCAACCTTTGCCTTGTAAGGCAGAGAATTATCCTCTAGGCTACAGTATCCAATCCCTTCAGCTCTGTACCAGGAAAGGGTTACATTTTGTGTCGAATCACCCTGGTATATATATATATCCTATCTATCTCAATCTATCTATATCTATCTATCTACCTCTATCTCTATCTGTCTGTCTGTCTGTCTGTCTGTCTGTCTGTCTGTCTGTCTATCTATCTATCTATCTATCTATCTATCTATCTATCTATCTATCTATCTATCTCTGTCTCTCTATCTCTATCTATCTCTATCTATCTATCTATCTATCTATCTATATCTATCTATCTATCTATCTATATCTATCTATCTATCTATCTAGTCAAGTTTGGAGCGATTCACTTTAAGCTTGTATCTGTTGCATGCTCGTGTGTTGTTGTGGTTGAAGCTGAAGTAGTCGCTGACCGGGAGAATATTGTAGCAGGTTGGGAAACACTGCCTTAGAAAGCAGTCTGATCCCCTCCTCTGTATGGTAGGTCCTCAAGTATTGGAATCGCTTTTTGTTTTGGTTGTTTGGCTGTAGGGAAGGCCTGCCACTTTGGCGCTACTGGTGCCCAGTGGCAGGTGCCCAGTGGCACAACATTAGTGTGTGAAAACGCTCGTACAAGTGAGATTTTGATGACTTTCACCAACATTTTTGCTTCTGCGCATGTGCAGAAGCGAAATCTCATGCTGCCAAGCACCTACACACCCACGGGGCACATGCGCAGCAAGCAAAATGGTGTGTGAAAACGCTCGTGCAAGTCAGATTTGGGTGATTTTCACCAATATTTTTGCGTATGCGCAGAAGCAAAAAAATGGCAAAGATTGCAAAGATCTTGTTTGCTTGAGCATTTTCATGCACAATTTCATCTGCTGCATGTGCACAGAAGCAAAATCTCATGTGGGGGCATGCATGCGTATGTCGGGAGTTCGCAGCTGCGCCCGCATCCCCAAAATCGCTACCGGAACAGAACACCTTACCGTTCCGTTAGTAGGCCATTCCTGTTTGGCTGGCAACCTAGTTGGTTGGCTGCCTGATTGGTTACATGCCATCAGTGTTCGGTAACTTCAGATCGTGCAGAATGCAACTGTGAGAGCTATCATGGCCTTCCCTAGATATGCCCACGTCTCGTCAACAGGCCGTGACCTGCACTGGCTGCTGATCAATTTCGGGTCACAATTCAAAGTGTTGGTTATGACCTATAAAGCCCTACATGGCATCAGACCAGAATACCTTCAGGAGCGCCTTCTGCTGCACGAATCCCAGCGACCGATTAGGTCCCACAGAGTTGGCCTTCTCCGGGTTCCGTCGACAAAACAATGTTGTCTTGCAGGACCCAGGGGAAGAGCCTTCTCTGTGGCGACCCCGGCCCTCTGGAATCAATGCCCCCCCGGAGATTAGGACTGCCCCCACCCTCCTTGCCTATCGTAAACTCCCAAAAACCCACCTATGTCACCAGGCATGGGGAAATTGATATACCCCTCGGCTGTTCCGTTTTATGTTATGATTTGTTTGGGCTGCATGATCATTTTTAATAAGTGTTTTTAAATTGGGGTTGTTGTTTTTTTGGATTTGTACTTTGTATTGCTTGTTTTGAGCTGCTCCGAGTCCTCGGAGAGGGGCGACATACAAATCTAATAAATTATTATTATTATTATTATTATTATTATTATTATTATTATTATCATCATCATCATTAGCATAATCATTATTATTATTATTATCATTATAACTTCAGATCGTGCAGAATGCAGTTGCGAGAGCAATCATGGGCTTCCCTAAATATGCCCATGTTACACCAATACACCGCAGTCTGCATTGGTTGCTGATCAGTTTCCGGTCACAATTCAAAGTGTTGGTTATGATCTGTAAAGCCCTTCATGGCACCGGACCAGACTATCTCAGGGACCGCCTTCTGCTGCATGAATCCCAGCGATCAGTCAGGTCCCACAGAGTGGGTCTTCTCTAGGTCCCGTCAACTAAACAATATCATCTGGCGGGACCCAGGGGAAGAGCCTTCTCTGTGGCAGCCCCGGCCCTCTGGAACCAGCTCCCCCCCAGAGATCAGAACTGCCCCCACCCTCCTCGCCTTTCGTAAGCTCCTTAAAACCCACCTCTGTCGTCAGGCATGGGGGAATTGAGATATTCCCTTCCCCCTAGGCCTATACAATTTATGCATGGTATGTTTGTGTGTGTTTTTAGTTATTTTAAATATTAGATTTGTTATATGCTGTTTTTATTGTTGTTGTTAGCCGCCCCGAGTCTACGGAGAGGGGCGGCATGCAAATCTAATAAATAACTAAATAAAGAAAGAAATCATTGCTGGAAATCTCATCTAAAACGAATTTTGGAAGGAAATTCTCTCTCATCGCCAAGTGACAACTCGGCAGGGAAAAAACCAGACATATGTTCATAAGTCTGTGCAATGCATCTCTTCTCCTTCAGATATTTTCTCAGCTGCGTTCCAGAGACAGTAATTTCCGGCAGTTTAGAGGTCGGTCTTGACTAGCGGTGGCTCTCCTGCCCGTCTTGAAATCTTGAAGCGCCGGTCTGCTGCGGTAAATAAAATAAAAATAGAAAACACTCCCCCCCTCCTCTTTAAATCTTTGTCATTGACAAACTAAAGGCTGAATACAGACCGATTCCCTTCAAAGGCCGCATTGATCCAGCGTGAAGTGGAAGAAAAGACGGTTAAAAGGAGGAACAGCAGCCCTTTAATTATGATCGCCAAGGAAGGTTGTAATACCAACCCCTGAAAAATCGTTAGCAATTTCCCATGGATTCGTACATTATTCCTTTCAAGCGGAGGCAGGATAAGTGGCGGTCAATTTCCAGTCAACATATTTTTATATTGTCCCTCCCCAACATAAAGGTGCATTCCCGGATCCTTGAATTATGGACCTTAAAAAGGGGTTAGCATCAAGATGAGGAGGCGAGGAAGTTGTTCTTCAAAGTCAGATCAAGAGCATCTGAAAATCCAGGCTTTCTTCACGATAGAATAGAATAGAATAGAATAGAATAGAATAGAATTTTATTGTCCAAGTGTGATTGAACACACAAGGAATTTGTCTTGGTGCAAATGCTCTCAGTGTACATAAAAGACAAAGAGACATTTATCAAGAATCATGTGGTACAACACTTAATGACTGTCATAGGGGTCAAATAAGCAATGAAGAAACAATCCATATTAATAAAAATCTTAGGATACAAGCAACAAGTTACAGACATTCAGTCCTAAGTGGGAGGAAAAGGATGATAGGAATGATGAGAAAAACTAGTAGAATAGAAGTGCAGATTTAGTAGAAAGTCTGACAGTGTTGAGGGAATTATTTGCTTAGTAGAGTGATGGCGTTCGGGGAAAAACTGTTCTTGTGTCTAGTTGTCTTGGTGTGCAGTGCTCTGTAGCGACGTTTTGAGGGTAGGAATTGAAACAGTTTGTGGCCAGGATGCGAGGGGTCACTAAATATTTTCCACGCCCTCTTTTTGACTCATGCATAGTGATGGGCGAACTGAACCTGCACAATTCGGGTCCGTACCGAATTTTGCGGTGTTTGGTATGCCGAACACGAACCCGAATTTTTTTCAAACTTTGGGCAAAGTTTGGGGTCATGTTCGGCATTCGGAGCTTTGACGTCACTGCCAGTTTGCTAAGGACGCCAAGGTGATCACTTCCTGGATTCCATGGTAAGCACAGGAGATGCGCGGAGCCTCAGGAAGGGCAAAAATACCGCACCCCCATGGCCCAGGAGGCTGACTAAGCCACACCCACCATGGCCACGCCCAGTGATGGGCTACCAAAATTTTTACTACCACACTGTGGGCATGGCTTATGCAGGACGCCCTGCATTTTCTTTCAACATCTTTCGGTGCAAATTGGGTGCTCTGGGGGGAGCTCCATTTTCGATACCCCACTACGCTCTCCCGTCCATCTGGGCAGTAGCCCACCCCAGATTATCTACTATATAAAGTGTATGTACACACGCTCACACACAGCTCTTCTAAAATTATACATATTCAACCTCATTTACTGTGATAGGAAAAACATACCCATAGCCCAGAAAGGGGGGAAAAATATTTATTTGTTTTTATTTATTTATTTATTTATTTTGTTAAACAATTATAGGGTGGTAATTTGTACAAATAAAACATTAGATAAGTATGATAAAAAATAACAAAAGAAGACAATAGGACAGGGACTATAGGCATAGTGGTGCGCTTATGCACGCCCCTTACAGACCTCTTAGAAAGGGGGAGAGGTCAATTGTAGATAGTCTAAGGTTAAAGGTTTTGGGGTTAGGAGTAGAAACCACAGAATCAGGTAGTGCATTCCAGGCGTTGATTACTCTGTTGCTGAAGTTGTATTTTTTGCAGTCAAGTTTGAAGCGGTTGACATTTAGTTTAAATCATGCTCATGTGTTGTTGCGGTTGAAGGTGAAGTAGTCGTTAACAGGTAGGACATTTTGGTATATGATTTTATAAACTATAATTAAGTCAGAACGGAGATGACGGAGTTGTAAGTTGTCTAAACCAAGAATTTCAAGTCTGGCAGAGTAAGATTTTTTTAAAGAAAAAAATCTAAATTTTGCTACCAGTACTGCGTACCTGACCATACCCGTAGGAGCCAACCAACCACTGCGTACCTGACCGTACCCCTAGGAGCCAACCCGTAGGAGCCAACCACCCGTAGGAACCAACCGTAGGAGCCAACTACCCAGCAACCAGGCAGAGAAACCGTAGCTAAAATTTTTGAAGCCCACCCTGGAAAGGCCGCTCATGACACCATTGTTGTGCCCTGAACCAACTATAACAACAAAAGTCCCAATTTTGCGATTGTCAAAATTAAGGGAAACGGAATGAGCCTGCCATCAATAAATACAGAGCATTATCATTATCTGCAAAGTTATTGAAACTCTCCAGACCTGAACGGAAAATAGGGGAGGATGTGTGGTTGCCAAAGCTTTCATAGCTGCCTAGTCAAATGTCAAATGTCAAATGTTTAAACTCCCGAGATAAAGTTTTGGAGTGACCTTTCACTGTGAAAGCACAAACCCGTTCAGAAATGGTGTTGATTCTTCTAGGCAGAAACTGAGAATAGCCCTCTGATAAAACCAAGGAAGCATCAAGTAAGCCATGGTTAACTTATTAGAAGAGAAGCAACTGATTGCAACCTGCTCTCATAAAGATACGACAGTGGGCCGTGGAAAGCTTCGCTGGAGAGGACATTTCAAAATTGAGGCCACCACTGAGAAGGTGACAGCCACCTGGCTGTGGAGCACTTGGGTCAAGATCGTCAGAGTCGATCTCACCATGATCCTGTTTCAAGAGTTCTCTTCAGTTGAGAAGATGGAGATGTTCCAAGGTTCAGACTTTATACTCCAGATCCAAAAAGACCAGGGGTTGCAAACCTGCAGCCCTCAGGACAATAGTTTGCGGCCCCCAACCCAATATCAAAGTTTAATGTTAGTGCGGCTCGAGTTTGATACAAATGGCACTTTTCAGTGTTGTGTGTGGAGCTGAATGTGGTTTCTTCAATCTTCTATATCTGCTGTATTATTATTATTATCATTTTCATTATTATTATTATCATTTTCATCCTCGCTACAGAGCACTGCACACCAAGACAACTAGACACAAGAACAGTTTTTTTCCGAACGCCATCACTCTACTAAACAAATAATTCCCTCAACACTGTCAGACTTTCTACTAAATCTGCACTTCTACTCTACTAGTTTTTCTCATCATTCCTATCACCAATTTCCTCCCATGTTG
Organism: Erythrolamprus reginae; assembly: GCF_031021105.1. NCBI lineage: Eukaryota > Metazoa > Chordata > Lepidosauria > Squamata > Dipsadidae > Erythrolamprus > Erythrolamprus reginae. The sequence goes on along the minus strand of NC_091959.1, from coordinate 36,576,178 downwards.
ACTGTATGACTGTAACTTGTTGCTTATATCCTAAGATGTTTATTGATATTGCTTCTTCATTGCTTATTTGACCCCTATGACAATCATTAAGTGTTGTACCATATGATTCTTGACAAATGTATATTTTATTTTATGTACGCTGAGAGCATATGCACCAAGACAAATTCCTTGTGTGTCCAATCACACTTGGCCAATAAAATTCTATTCTTTTCTATTCTATTTATTTATTTATTTATTTATTACTAATTGATTTATTTTTTTCTTATGAATTTGTTAATTTATTTTTATTTTTTAACACCAAATAAGGTGAAAAAATAAAGACACTTGATAACATTGGAATGTTTTTGTAAGAGCTTTTCTTCTGGAAAACCTGTTGTGGCCCAGCCTCACCCAGACTCTACCTCCAGGGCCCCCCGGGTAAATTGAGTTTGAGACCCCTGGCTTAGACGGAGATGGAAAGCACCATTCCAACCAATGTCCCAATTAAATCATGAGCCTCGAGCCAACCTTCAATCTATCCTTCGCCCATTCCACAATTCCTCCAAATTTCATAATGACAGTTCAGTGGTGAGTTGCTCCCGGTTCCATCTGGTTCTTAAATTTGGAAGCGCTGCTGGTGGGAGACTCCGCCCACCCACCTGAAATACTTCTGCACATGCTCAGAAGCATCATGCGCACACACAAACTGGTAGTAAAGGCTTTAGACAGGCAGGTGCGCAGGTGTCGGTGTGAGATTCTGAGATTTGGCTTCTGCACCTGCGCCAGAAGCAAAATTTCATGTGAAGATGCTTGCGCGTCTGAGATTTTACCAATTTTTGGTGATTTGTTTGCTTCTGCGCATGCAAAAACCCCCCCAAAATTTGTGAAATCTCTATGTAGTTTTCTGTGTATGATATGAATGTATGTATGCTTTTAATATATTGGGGTTTCTTGTTTTTTAGACTTTTTAAATGTATTATTGTTATTTTAGATTCTAACTATTAGATTTGTCATTATATATTGTTTTTATCATTGCTGTAAGCCGCCTTGAGTCTACGGAGAGGGGCGGCATATAAATCTAATTAATAATAATAATAATAATAATCATCATCATCATCATCCTTGCGTAAGAGTTCACTTCTGGTGCATGTGCAGAATCCAAATTTCACATGGGCGTGAGCGTACATGTGTCAGGGACGCGTGTACATCTCCATTTCCACTACCACACTATAGTGTGGCCCATACCGAGTGCAACCCACTACTGGTTTTAGAACCCACTGTCGCGACAGTCTTGATATAGAGATAATTTTTTTCTTCTTCTTCTTCGTCTGCTTCGCTTGTATCTTGAGAGCCTGTGCGTAGCTGCCCACTCTTAGAAAGAGGCTATTAATCTTAGATTCTAGCTTGACCTCTGTACGGTTTTCGAAAAGCTGTGGCTACCCTTGGTGGCGCCTTCGTGCAATTGAAATCTCGCTTGAGACAACCCCAATGGAAACACAGCCAGGACTAGGTGAGACCAGAAATTTGATGGTACGAAAAAGGCATGAATAAATGAATTGGGGTAGCCAGCCTCCCGGCTGACTCTTTTTAGTATATAAATTTGAGGACAATTGGCAGAGAAAATCCAATCCAGCTGATTCCGTGGTGTCCACAAAGCCATTCGACGGGTAGAACGATTTAGAAAATTGCCACCTCCTTTTGTCTACCCTTTTCTTTTTAATAATTTAAAGCTCTTTTTACTTCCATCTGCAAGGGAAACAGTATTGGCTTTTGGAAGGAGGCAGTCAACAATGCCGATAGATCGCTGGTTCGGAATGCAGTAGATGCATTTATTTATTTTGATTTTTAGTATTTTTATAAATAACTCAAGGTGGGGAACCTATCCAACACACATTCCTCTTCCTATTTTCTCTTAGAACAACCCTGTGAGGGAAGGGGTTGGGTGACAGAGGAGGCCTGGCCCAAAGTCACTCAACTAGGCTTTCATGCCTCGGGCTGTCAAGCCGGTGCAGACATTGGTGGTAAATTCGCAGCTTGTAACATTATCTATAGAAGGCCTGATGTTTGTGGGAATTTGGCCTTCTCCAGGTCCCGTCGACTAAACAATGTCGTCTGGCGGGACCCAGGGAAGAGCCTTCTCTGTGGTGGAACCAACTCCCCCCGGAGATTACAATTGCCCCCACCCTCCTTGCCTTTCGCAAACTCCTCAAAACCCACCTCTGCTGTCAGGCATGGGGGAATTGAGCCATCTCCCCCAGGCCTATATAGTATGTTTGTGCGTATGTTTTGCTTTTTAAATAAAGAGTTTTTAAATATTAGATTTGTTATACATTGTTTTTATCATTGCTGTAAGCTGCCCCGAGTCTATGGCGAGGGGCGGCATACAAATCTAATTAATAATAATAATAATAATAATAATAATAATAATAATAATAATAATAATAATTTGGGAGGGATGAATTTCAGGATGCATCCAGAAAGCATTCTTCCAAGTGGTTCAAGGCCATCCTATGCCTTCCCACCTGGGCGGAAATGGAAGGAGGACTGGCCACACTGGCACAATCTGAGTGGGCAATGTGACAAGTTCCTGGTTGGGGGACAAGGGACGTGAACTTTCAACTGGGTGGGAAACTCAGATTCATTCTATGGACGAAAAACGGGTTCCTTTCAGGGCTGGGAACAAAAAGAGGTCTGCTGGGGCGACGTCAGGACTATAGGGGGGTGGGGCAGCGTTGGCACCTGGTGTTTGGCCAGGAACTCGTGGACTCCTAGCGCGTTGTGGCAAGGTGCGTTTTTCGTCCATAGAAGAGATCAAATCAGCCGTGACGAAGACCTTGCGAGAGGTCCCCGAAGACGCCTTCCAGGGTGCATACCGGTCATGGCAGATTTGCTGGAAAAAATGTGTGGAGGCCCAAGGACAGTACTTTGAAGAATTTTAAGTGTTTGTGCAAATCTGTTCAATAAATTACTTTAAAAAAATAATAATTGCATTACTTTGGGAAAGCACCCTATATAAACAGCGTTATATTTATGTATACTACAGTGAAGGGCTCCACTTACTTTTTCCTATTGGTATAGGAACAGCCACAGGCAGCGAGCATGACTGACTCATGTGTGCGCACACCCACGCGAGATTTCGCTTCTGTGCATGCTCCAGAAGCGATATTTCACGTGACAACACTCATGCGGGGGATATTTCGGCAATTTTTGCTGGGTTTTAGCTTCTACGCAAGCGCCGAAGTGAAATCTCATGCAGTGGTGTGGGCACACATGTTGGACAAGCGCATGGCCAGGCCAGCCTACAGAACCCATTAAAAAGTCCTTAACGGGTCGCCAATCTGATTTGTATGTGACAAACTGAATTAATTAATTGATTAAAACCTCACTGTCTCCTGGTTATTGGCCCAAAGTCATCCAGTGGGCTATCAATCAATCAACCAATCAAGTGGCATACAAATCTAATAAATTATTTTATTTATTTATTTATCGTTTGTTTGTTTAGTTAGTTAGTTAGTTAGTTAGTTAGTTAGTTAGTTAGTTAGTTAGTTAGTTAGTTAGTTAGTATGCCGCCCCTCTCCGCAGACTCGGGGCAGCTAACAACAGTAATAAATCCAATACTAATCCAATACTAAAAACAGTTAAAAACCCATTATTATAAAAACCAAACATACATACAGACATACCATGCATAAAATTGTAAAGGCCTAGGGGGAAAGAGTATCTCAATTCCCCCATGCCTGGCGGCAGAGGTGGGTTTTAAGCAGCTTACGAAAGGCAAGGAGGGTGGGGGCGATTCTAATCTCTGGGGGGAGTTGGTTCCAGAGGGCCGGGGCCGTCACAGAGAAGGCTCTTTCCCTGGGTCCCGCCAAGCGGCATTGTTTAGTTGACGGGAGCCGGAGAAGACCCACTCTGTAGGACCTAACTGGTCGCTGGGATTCGTGCAGCAGAAGGCAGTCCCTGAGATTATTATTGTTGTTGTTGTTGTGTTATTGTTGTTGTTGTTGTTGTTGTTATTATTATTATTATTATTATTATTATTGTTGTTGTTGTTGTTAAGTGACCACAGACTGGTCTGTGGGTAAAATCATGGGCCAAATTCAGACGAAGCATACAATATCCTTTTGGGCTAAATAAAAAATAAAAAATGTTGTCAGAAACAAATGCGTGTCCCTATTTCAGAGAAAACTTTTAACTTCAGTTGGGGGGGTACCCCACTATTTATGAGCCTGGTTTGATTCTTTCGAAAAAGCTGACCCACCTCTGATCCAAAGGCTGCCCTACCTTTTTGCTACCTACTGCAAGTTGGAAGGAAGCAGTGATGTCACTTTTATATACCTTTGCCAATTCACCTTGTACGGCCACGATGCACTGATTAGCTAGCATCCATTTGATTTGCATTGGGGGGGAGACTTTTTTGCCCACCCCGACAATCTCAGCACTGCAGGCATTTGCAGTTTTATTTTCCTGGTGGGGGTGAGGGGAGGCCAGGAGGCCAGGAGACCCTGGCGTGGCATTGATTAAATAGATGGCTGTGTTTTAAAGCGCTCTGCCAGGTGAAAACTCAGCGACCTTCTGAAATCTCGCAAATAGAATTGTGCCACTGGTTCCAATAGGAAAATGGCCATTCTCTGTTTGTTTGTTTGTTTGTTTGTTTGTTTGTTTGTTTGTTTGTTTGTTTGTATTTATTTATTTACTTATTTATTTTTTATTTATTTATTTATTTATTTATTAGATTTGTATGCCACCCCTCTCCGAAGACTCGGGGCGGCTAACAACAATAAAAAAGACAATGTAAACAAATCTAATATTAAAAATAATCTTTAAAAACCCCAATTTAAAGAACCACTCATACATACAAGCATACCATGTATAAATTCTATAAGCCTAGGGGGGAAGGCAAAATTTCAATTCCCCCATGCCTGACGACAGAGGTGGGTTTTAAGGAGTTTAAGAAAGGCAAGGAGGGTGGGGGCAACTCTGCTATCTGGGGGGAGTTGGTTCCAGAGAGTCGAGGCTGCCACAGAGAAGGCTCTTCCCCTGGGTCCCGCCAGACAACATTGTTTAGTCGATGGGACCCGGAGAAGGCCAACTCTGTGGGACCTAACTGGTCACTGGGATTCGTGCGGCAGAAGACGGTCCTGGAGATTTAGAGCCGGTAATCAACAGCTCTTGGCTGTGCTGTGGGATAGGGAGCTTCAAAAATGAGATTGGCCAAGCCCGGGACAAGGTCTCTTTTAAGAATGAATTTCCTGAGGCTCTTTTGGGATATACTGTGTTCGTTGAGTTGCATTCCTCGTTATTTCCTTTGCCCAGAAGATCTGGCAAAATGTTGGCTCCTCAGCATCTTTGGACTTGTGTAAAAATCCCAAGAGCCCCAAAGTTGGAGGTGGATAAATCCACCTTAAGGATTTGGGATGGATCAATCCAGAACAAATAGGTTTGTCCAGACTTGTTCATTGTTGGAGCTTTGGCATCGGACCAGAATACATGGCATCGGACCAGAATATCTCTGGGATCGTCTTCTGCTCCACGAATCCCAAGCGCCTAATAAGATCCCACAGAGTTGGCCTTCTATGGGGCCCGTCGACTAAACAATGTCGTCTGGCGGGCCCCAGGGGAAGAGCCTTCTCTTTGGCGGCCCCGGCCCTCTGGAACCAACTCCCCCCAGAGATCAGAACTGCCCCCACCCTCCTTGCCTTTCGTAAATTGCTCAAGACCCACCTATATCGCCAGGCATGGGGGAATTGAGACATCTCCCCCAGGCTTATATAGTTTATGTATGGTATGCTTGTGTTGTATGATTTTTAAATGATGGATTTTAGATATTTTTTAATATTAGATTTGTTACATTGTATACTGTTATTATTGTTGTTGTGAGCCGCCCCGAGTCTTCGGAGAGGGGTGGCATACAAATCTAATAAATTATTATTATTATTATTATTATTATTATTATTATTATTATTATTATTATTATTTGGAGCAGTGGTAGGTTCCACTTAGCTTCCCTATTGGTTTTATTTGTTTATTTGTTCGATTTATTTATTTATTATTTTATTTATTAATTGGATTTGTATGCTGCCCCTCTCCGAGGACTTGGGGCAGCTCACACCATATCAAAGAAAACATAACAATACATCTGAATCCAATTCATGTAATTTAAAACCCCCTAAAAGTTCTAATATAATTGAAAACGTTTGTATGTCACCCATCACCCAAGAGCAGTGATGGTGAAACCTTTTTGGTTCGTTTGCCAAAAGGGGTGTGTGTATATGTTTGTGCTAGCATGCATGCACAAGCCCACACCACTTCACGCATTTTCATTTCTGGCGGTGGAACTGTGTTCCACCCCATCCTGCCTGCTGCCCACCCCTGGGAGTTCCTCTTTTCTTTTTTTCTTTTTTTAAAGTTTCTTTATTAAATTTTCACATTGAAAAAAAAATTCAGATCACATTTTGTTCCGTTTTACAGATCATAAACCATCTTTGTTAGTGAATTACATTATTTTTTGACCTATTACATTCATTAGTGTGCATTATATCTTATGCATTTGTTATCTAATATTTATTACAATTCCTGAGTGATAAGTAAAAATATTTACAAGGTATTTGTCGTTCATTTCAATTGTACTGTTGCTTGTTATTATATTATTTCTATATTCTCTTTTGAATCCATTCATGCCATTTTTTGCCAAGTTCTTTTTAATTCGTTGATTTTATTTCCCTTAATTGAGTTAGTAATTTCGTCCATTTCCACACAATTATATATTTTATCTATTATTAAATTTTCCGTTAGGGTCTGTTCGTTCTTCCATAATTGTGCTATTGCTAATCTTGTTGCTGTGTTTATATGGGTTATAAGAAGTAAAGTTTGTTTGGAGTAATGTCTCCTCCAGATTCCTAACAGCATTCCTTCTGGGGTATATTCTGTTTCTTCTTTGATTATCTCTGTGAGCCAGTTGTGAATTATTTTCCAATTTTTTTGTATTTTAGGGCATGACCACCACATATGAAAAAAGGTGCCTTTTTCGTTTTTACATTTCCAACATGTGTCTTGTAATGTTGGATAAATCTTTGCTAACCTCTTTTCTGTGGCAGCCCCTCAAATATTGGAAAACTGTTATGTTCCCCGCAATCCCTTCTTTTCACTAGATTGACCATACCCAACTCTTGCAACCATTCTTCATGTGTTTTGTCTCCAGGCCTTTGATCATCTTGGTTCCTCTTCTTTGTGCTTTTCCCAAAGTCTCAACCTCTTTTTGGCAATGTGGTCACCAAAACTGGATGCAGGATTCCAGGTGTGGCCTTACTAAGGTCTTTACTAATTTCAGACAGTCTCAAAATGGGTGAACAGTGCAGTCAGGCGGTAGGGAAAGCAAGTAGGATGCTTGGCTGCATAGTTAGAGGTATAACAAACAGGAAGAGGGAGATTGTGATCCTGCTATATAGAGTGCTGGTGAGACCACATTTGGAATACTGTGTTCAGTTCTGGAGACCTCACCTACAAAAAGATATGGACAAAATTGAACGGGTCCAAAAACAGGCTACAAGAATGGTGGAAGGTCTTAAGCATAAAACGCATCAGGAAAGACTTAATGAACTCAATCTGTATAGTCTGGAGGACAGAAGGAAAAGGGAGAACATGATTGAAACATTGAAATATGTCAAAGGGTTAAATAAGGTCCAGGAGGGAAGTGTTTTTAATAGGAAGGTGAACACAAGAACAAGGGGACACAATCTGAAGTTAGTTGGGGGAAAGATCAAAAGCAACATGAGAAAATATTATTTTACTGAAAGAGTAGTAGATCCTTGGAACAAACTTCCAGCAGATGTGGTAGATAAATCCACAGTAACTGAATTTAAACATGCCTGGGATAAACATATATCCATCCTAAGATAAAATACAGAAAATAGTATAAGGGCAGACTAGATGGACCATGAGGTCTTTTTCTGCCATCAGACTTCTATGTTTCTATGTTTCTATGTTTCAACAAAGCAGTACTAATTCTAAGTCTTCTCTATGTTCTGTGTCAGTGTTTTCCAACCTTGGCCTGGACTTCAACTCCCAGAATTCTGGACTTCAACTCCCAGAATTCCCCAGCCAGCATATCTTCAAATGGCCAAGGTTGGGAAACACTGTTCTATGTGACAAACCCTCCAGATGGTTGAAGATTGCTGTCATATTCCTCCCGCACAAATCTTGTCTCTTAGGATAAACATATCCAGATTGTTTAACCATCCCTCATGGGGTTTCGTTGCTCCTCTAAATTTGTTCATTTGACACTTTCCCTTTTCAACCATGATCTCCCGAGCTGCACACCTCGTGGTTTTGATCTGGGAATTGGAACAAAAGTCAACTCAATCGAATCTCCCACTGGAATGGAGGTTTTTGTTTCATTGGGTACCTTCAAATGGATCTGGTGATTTAGAAAAGCAAAATCGGGCGGGTAGTGGGGCTGCTTCCTTTAATATAGTGGGGGAAATTAAATCAAATTGAGTCAGAGCCACCCATAGATACTTAGCCTTGAATTATTATTATAATTTGTCTCCCATGAAGTGCGATATTTATTGCCAATACTATTTATAATCCACCCAGTAACCAAAGTTCTCTGGACAGATTACATTACTAAAAGCATTTTAAAAATGCAATGAATATAGATATTTATATCCTGTCTTTCCAGCCCCAAAAAGCACTCTGTACAGCTAATGTACACACACACACATACAAGACTGATGTACTAAAAGAAATTAATAGCCCTATCTATGATTAAAGATATTGTTAAACCAGCATATAAAATAATAATTTCAAGAATAAAGGCCTGTTATCATTCGCACCAGAGCTCCGTGACGAGCTGAGCTATGTGTCCCATTAAATTATTGAATTAATCTAGCATTCATTATTTATTTGCTTGGAGTTTTTTGTTTATTTGTTTGTTTGTTTATTATTTATACCACCGTCTGCTCGCTAAAGTTGGGTGGAAGAGCACGTAGTTGCAATATGGTAAGCTGGTACACTGTGGAAATATAAATAATTCCACATAGATTGGTATTGTCACCGTGGGGGTTTTTTTGGGTTTTTATAGCAGCCCTGCAAAGGGGAGGGGCAACCAAAAAACCCCACAGCTTTCTTAAGTTTCTAGTCCTTATGACCAAAAAAGAGAGAGGTTGAGCTCTTCTTTCGGTTAGCGTTTAATCCAGACAGTCACAAGCCTCGTCGCCTTCCAAATTAGCTTTACAATATCAATAATTAACCACCACCACAACAACGACATGATTCCACAATTCATTCTAAACTTGACAGGAACACCAATTTGTCCTGCTTCATGATGGGGAGTTGTTTTCAAAGCACCAACTTAATGTTTACCGACTCTCGCTTGAATAATTTATTGGATTATTATTAGATCGCATGTATTAAATTCAGCGCTGATTTATCGCTTCCTTCTTCTAGCGTGGCAAATTACAGACGGGGTTTTGTTTTTATTTTATTATATTATATTTTTTTTGATCGGGAAACTAATCAAGGAGAGAAGCAACTTGGAACTAAGAGAACAATTAGAACAATTAACCAGTGGAACAGCTTGCCCACAGAAATTTTGAATGCTCCATGACTGAATGTTTTTAAGTAGAAATTGGACAACCATTTTTTTCTGGAAGGTTATAGGGTCTTCCTTCTTGAGCAAGGGTTGGACTAGAAGACCTCTGAGGTCCCTTCCGTTATTCTATGTTATATGTCCCAGACATCTTGGCATGCTTCTCTTTGCATACCAAAAACTGGTTAGGTTTCACCCTGAAGCTTCCCCCAAGCCCAGCTTTCCGCTCATTTTCAGGTCACGGATAACGTGGTACCCGATCGTCGCTTGCAAATTGCCCGTTTGTTGGCTTTGACATCAAGAGGCAAAAAATTAATACGATGTTAAAAGGAAAGGAAGAGAATTCATTCTGTGTCATTAATTCAACAGGGGATCCGATGACATGGTTTCCTTCTAAAAAGAGAAAATAATGGTAATGGTGAATGTTCACATTTCTTTCATCCTGTGTGAAAATCTAGAGGCAGAACTCTGAATCCCAAGTAGCATTCTTGAGATGAAAGCAGAAATGATAAAGTCAGCTTGTTTGTGTGGTGGTGCTGCGTGATGCAACATCTAGGGATGGATGGATGGGAAAATGGGAAGGGAGGGAGGAGGGAGGGTGTGAAGGAAGGAGTCTGATAATAGATAGATAGATAGATAGATAGATAGATAGATAGATAGATAGATAGATAGATAGATAGACAGACAGACAGACAGACAGACAGACAGACAGACAGACAGACAGACAGACAGACAGACAGACAGATGGGTAGGGTGGGTAGGGTGGGTGATTAAATGGGAAGGAAGGGAGGGAAGGAGGGAGGGAGGAAGGAAGGAAGGAGGGTGGGAAGGAAGGAGACTGATGATAGATGGATGGATGGATGGATGGATGGATGGATGGATGGATGGATGGATGGATGGATGGATAGATAGATAGATAGATAGATAGATAGATAGATAGATAGATAGATAGATAGATAGATAGATAGATAGGCGGATGGATGGATGGATGGATGGATGGATGGATGGATGGATGGATGGATGGATAGCAATAGCAATAGCAATAGCAATAGCATAGCATTTAAACTTATGTACCACTTCATGGCACTTTTACAGCCCTCTCTAAGCGGTTTACAGAATCAGCATGTTGCCCCCAACAATCTGGGTCTTCATTTTACCCACCACAGAAGTATGGAAGGCTGAGTCAACCTTGAGCCGGTGGTGAGATTTGAACTTCTGAACTACAGCTAACAGTCAGCTGAAGGAGCCTGAACTACAGCTAGAAGTTAGCTGATAGATAGACAGATAGATAGACAGGCGGACAGACAGGCAGACAGGCAGGCAGGCAGGCAGGCAGGCAGGCAGAAGATACATACGACTGGAAATAAATAGATATGGAAAGAGAGATGGATGGAGACAGAGGAGGGTTTCTACCAGTTTGGGCCAGTTCTATAGAACTATTAGTAACTTAGCGGCCTGAGTCACTGGAACTGGCAACGACCCAGGCCTGCCATGCCCCCAAGGTGTATCTCTCTCTTATTTTTTGCTTCTGCGCATGCGCATAAGCTTTTTTTTTACTATTTCGCATGCGCATACACGGACACATGTATAATGTATCCCTGAGACAACTGGCTGTAGCAGAATCTGGAACCCACCCCTGGATGGAGATAGATAAGGGAGATAGAGAAAGAGACAGAGAGAGAGAGAGAGAGAGAGATGCGTTGGCTGGATAGATCAGTGATTTTCAACCTTATTTGAGCTGCAGCACATTTTTTACATTTACAAAATCCTGGGGCACACCACCAACCACAATGACACTCTAACTCAGTACATATTATACATATAGTTAATAATATACTGTAGTTTCTAAATGTATTTATACTCACTTAGTGGAAAACTGGGGCCTGTTTCGATGACACAAAAGGGATATCCTGCCAACATTTACCTCCAATCCTGACCAGGATTAGAAACCGGGACCCTGGGGAGGAGTAGCAGCTTCAACTACTTGCCGCGGCCACACAATAACAAGTGCACAGCAGCCCGAGCCGGGACCTTCCTGGGTGTGGATGAGAGGCGGCTTGCTATTGGTTCATCACTAGTGGTCGGGATGAATCCTAGAAGGTGATTGGTCAGTGAGCGTTCCCTGTGCCTCCACTCTTCCTGTCGCTGATATCTGGAGGGATTGTGAGGGGAATGTTTATGTTTGGATGGAGGCGGCTGGCGGCAGGCCGGATAAATGGCCTCCGCGGGCCGTATCCGGCAAGCGGGCCGTAGTTTGGGGACCCATATTTAATTTCCCCACGGCACATCTGACCATGTCTCACGGCACACTAGGGATAGAAAAATACTGGGATTGATTGATTGATGGCTAGTAAGGTAATTATTGTTTAACCAATTCCAAGAAGGAATGGGCTCATGGAGAATGTTTATTCAAGTCCCAGGGCAGTTAAGAGTGGAATGCCACAGTTTTTCTTTATGGAGGGTCTTTTTAAAAAAAAAAAGTCATTCTTATCGTTGTCCATAGATTGCTATTCGGGTAGTTAAAGCAGTTAATCTGAATTAAGGTCATTGCTATCCTTTGCTTTCTTGACTGTCTTCCTCTGCTGGTTTATTAAATATATATGCCATCCAGAGTTGGCTGTCCAGACCTTTAATAGCTCGGTAAGACAAAGGCTTTCTCTAAAAGTCATAAGCAGGCTAGAGTCACTTCAAGTAGGAAGCACCGTTTAATCTTTATGCCTTCCCTTCTAGCACAGTGGCTGCTTTTAATGGAAGGTTTTTTACAAGATTGGGTTCTTTTTAAGCCAAGCATCACTTCCTTTCCTTTACATTTCCTCTTATGGTTTCTCTTGGTGGTGAATCATTTTGGAATGACCGGAGTCGCTGTAATATCATGCCTGGGAAGAGGAGACGGTATAAAAATGAGTGATACTCTTGTAGCTTGGCTGGTAATTCTTGGAGCTGCCACAGACATGGGGACAGAAACACAGAAGGGAATTTGCAGAAGGCTGTGGGTGCATGTGACATTCTCATTAAGGCTTTCTAGCTAGCTTTTATTTGGGATTACAGTATTATTATTATTATTATTATTATTATTATTATTATTATTATTATTATTATTATGTCAATACAACACAGCAAACGAGATCACTATGCTGGATTTCGTATTTCATCACCAGTTGGGCGCTTCCCAAGCACCTAGGACTGTGTGATGTAGCGGCGAATTATGTTTGCCGATCCCAGTAAGGTGGCCTTTTGCAATTGACAGATGGAGATTTTGTCAATTCCAATGTTTTTCAAATGTCCACTGAGATCCTTTGGCACTGCGCCCAGCGTGCCAAGTACCACTGGGACCACTTTCACTGGCTTATGCCAGAGTCGTTGCAGCTCGATTTTTAAATCTTCGTATTTCACTAATTTCTCTAGCTGCTTCTCCTCAATTCTGCTGTCCCCTGGGATTGTGATGTCGATGATCCATACTTTCTTTTTCTCCACAGTCAGGATGTCTGGTGTGTTATGCTTCAGAATTCGGTCAGTCTGAAGTCGGAAGTCCCACAGTATTATTATTATTTATTAGATTTGTATGCCACCTCTCTCCGAAGACTCGGAGCATCTCACAACAACAAAACCGTATAAATCCAATGATTAAAACAATTTAAAAACCCTTAATATAAAAAACAATCATACATCTCATACAAACCATACATAAAACGGGAACGGCCCAGGGGAATCAATTTCCCCATGCTTGACAACAAAGGTGGGTTTTAAGGAGTTTGTGAAAGGCAAGGAGGGTGGGGGCAATCCTAATTTCCAGGGGGAGTTGATTCCAGAGGGTCAGGGCCGCCACAGAGAAGACTCTTCCCCTGGGTCCCGCCAGATGACATTGTTTCGTCGACGGGACCTGGAGAAGGCCAACTCTGTGGTACCTAACCGGTCGCTGGGATTCGAAGGCGGTCCCGGAGATATTCTGGTCCGATGCCATGAAGGGCTTTATAGATCATAACCTACACTTTGAATTGTGACCAGAAACTGATCGGCAACCAATGCAGACTGCGGAGTGTTGGTGTGACATGGGCGTACCTTTAACAAAAAACCCACCAATGTTACTGATTCACAGATGCAGAGATTACTTTGTGGGTTTACAGAACCTTACCTTTGAAGTCCCAAAGATGCTTTTAAAAGGCAACGGGACTTCCTTTGTTTCTTTTCCTTGAAGACATTTCACTTCTCATCCAAGAAGCTTCTTCAATTCTGTTCTCCAGAAGTTGTTGTGATTGGCTCTGGGCCAGCTCCTGTAGCTGGGGATTTTGATGTGGATCTGTGGGAGTCTTCTGTTTATAGAAGACTTGTCTGGTTGCCAACTGCCTTGGACAGTGAAGATGAATCACTAGCAGGGGAAGACGGGGGGGAGAGTCAGACAGGGGATTGGGTGCAGCCAGCCCACCAGCTAGTTCCCCAGCTAGAGAGTCCTCTGACTCAGAAGAGGAAATACAAGAAATAAATAACTACAGTGATACCTCATCTTACAAACCCCTCGTTATACAAACTTTTCAAGATACAAACCAGGGGTTTAAGATATTTTTTGCCTCTTCTTCCAAACTATTTTCACCTTACAAACCAAAGCCGCCGCCACTGGGATGCCCCACCTCCGGACTTCCGTTGCCAGCGAAGTGCCCATTTTTGCACTCCTGGGATTCCCCTGAGGCTCCCCTCCATGGGAAACCCCACCTCCGGGCTTCTGTGTTTTTGCGATGCTGCAGGGGAATCCCAGCAATGCAAAAACGGGTGCTTCACTGGCAATGGAAGTCCGGAGGTGGGGTTTTGAGGACTTTTGTGTTTTTGCGATGCTGCAATTTCACTGAGGCTCCCCTTGCTGGAAACCCCACCTCCGGACTTCTGTTGCCAGAGAAGCACCGGTTTTTGCACTGCTGGGATTTCCCTGCAGCATCACACAAACACGGAAGTCCGGAGGTGGGGTTTCCCATAGAGGGGAGCCTCAGGGGAATCCCAGCAGTGTAAAAACGGGCGCTTCGGCTGGCAAGAGGGGTGAGTTTTGGGCTTGCACGCATTAATCGCTTTTCCATTGATTCCTATGGGAAACATTGTTTCGTCTTACAAACTTTTCACCTTACAAACCTCATCCCGGAACCAATTAAGTTCGTAAGATGAGGTATCACTGTATTTTGGAAAGATAAACCATAGTGATTAGCTGAAGAAGTTAAATTGTTGGATTAATTTGACAGGGAACCTAGAAGGCAAAACTAGATTTTTTTAACTGGAGGTAGCTTTTGGGGGGGAGCATTGTATACCTACTATAAAAGATTTGTTTTATAGCATTGAAATACTATAAATAACAAGAACATTTTGGGGGGAAAATATAGATATTTTTAAATTTGAATATACAACATCAGTCTGTAATTATGAGATAGGAGATACTGTGGAAAGGTTAAAGAGGGTAGAAGAGGAAGTAGAGGGGGAGGAAGAGAAAGAGAGAGTGAGATTGAGGAAGAGTGAAGGAATAAGTAGATAGGAGGAGGAGATGGTGAAAGAAAGAGGGGAGTTTAAGAGAAAATAAGAGGAGCAGATTGGGGTAGACTAAGAAAAGAACAGATCAGGATAAGGATTCTTGAATAAGGGATAAAATGTATATTTATATATGTTCTTTGTAATATTGGAAGGTATATACATGTGAATTTGTTTTGTGAAGGTGGAGAAAAAAATTAAAAACTTTTTGGAAAACAAAAGTTGATTGTTGAGAGTAGGACGGTGCTGTCTAATGAATGACTAATAGTATTTGCTGACTCTGAGAATTTATTTTTTTCGTTCTCTCTCTCTCCAGCACATCTCCTTTTTCCTCCGAGATCATGCAGATGGATTTTGAGATGGAAGCTCTCAGCGAATTGCCAGGGATGCAGTTTGTTACGTGGCAGGTTGAATATCCCGGAGGAAGGACGTCTGACCTCAGCATCTCCAAGATTTATGTCAGCCAGAAAGATCTCGTTGGCATTCTTCCCTTAGCTATGGTATGATAAATTATTTCTGCTCTTGGGTTTGGGGGCTCTCAACTGTATTAGTGACTGCTCCACCATGTGAACAGGCCAGAGTAGAATATAGCAGATGTGTTCTTGCCTTCCCAATCCCTGGACTGAATGTGAAGGTTGAAATCCAGGTGTGCTATTACCTTACGATGCTTTGGGCAGTTCAGGAAGTGCAAGTGAATCCAGAAGAGTAGAAGATAAAACAAGCATGGTGGCAACCTGGCAGAACTGGGGAAAGGTTCTCTTTTTGGATTCAAGATATTGGACATTATTTTGGATTTTTTTCTGTTTAAGCTAATGTTCTGCAGAACTATAGGTCTTCTCCTCTTTTCTGAGACCTAGATGTCCTCTAATTGAGTTTCGCCCATGTTCGGTCCATCATTGCTGGAATGATTGCTCCATCTCTGGCACACTTCTCTGTTCTGTTAGAAGATCTTTCTCATGATATATCTCGTATTGTAGGTTATAGATCAGGAATAGGTTTTAAGTTTAATGTTTCCAAATGTAAAATAATGCACTTGGGGAAAAGGAATCCTCAATCTGAGTATTGTATTGGCAGTTCTGTGTTAGCAAAAACTTCAGAAGAAAAGGATTTAGGGGTAGTGATTTCTGACAGTCTCAAAATGGGTGAACAGTGCAGTCAGGCGGTAGGGAAAGCAAGTAGAATGCTTGGCTGCATAGCTAGAGGTATAACAAGCAGGAAGAGGGAGATTATGATCCCGCTATATAGAGTGCTGATGAGACCACATTTGGAATACTGTGTTCAGTTCTGGAGACCTCACCTACAAAAAGATATGGACAAAATGGAACGGGTCCAAAGACGGGCTACAAGAATGGTGGAAGGCCTTAAGCATAAAACGTATCAGGAAAGACTTAATGAACTCAATCTGTATAGTCTGGAGGACAGAAGGAAAAGGGGGGACATGATCGAAACATTTAAATATGTTAAAGGGTTAAATAAGGCCCAGGAGGGAAGTGTTTTTAATAGGAAAGTGAACACAAGAACAAGGGGACACAATCTGAAGTTAGTTGGGGGAAAGATCAAAAGCAACATGAGAAAATATTATTTTACTGAAAGAGTAGTAGTTCCTTGGAACAAACTTCCAGCAGACGTGGTTGGTAAATCCACAGTAACTGAATTTAAACATGCCTGGGATAAACATATATCCATCCTAAGATAAAATACAGAAAATAGTATAAGGGCAGACTAGATGGATCATGAGGTCTTTTTCTGCCATCAATCTTCTATGTTTCTATGTTTCTAAGTTACCTCATGTGCTCCATGATGTCTTCACCGGTTTACTAACGGTTCTAAAGAACTAGTTGGAACTGGTAGAAATCCACCTCTGTTATACAGGGTGGGTTCCAAAAGTAATGCAATTTTTTTTAAAGTAATTTATTGAACAGATTTGCACAAGCACTTAAAATTCTTCCTAGTACTGTCCTTGGGCCTCCACACATTTTTTCCAGCGACTCTGCCATGACCGGTACACGTCCTGGAAGGCGTCTTCGGGGACCTCTCGCAAGGTCTTCTTCACAGCTGATTGGATCTCTTCTATGGACGAAAAATGGGTTCCTTTCAGGGCTGGGAACAAAAAGTCTGCTGGGCAACGTCAGGACTATAGGGGTAGGTGGGTAGCGTTGGCACCTGGTGTTTGGCCAGGAACTCGCAGACTCCTAGCGCATTGCGGCAAGGTCTGTTTTCTGTCCATAGAAGAGATCCAATCAGCCGTGACAAAGACCTTGCGAGAGGTCCCCGAAGATGCCTTCCAGGGCGCGTACCGGTCATGGCAGAGTCACTGAGGGCTGCATCAGAATTGTGCGGGAGAGGGCATGGCCAGGGTAGACATGGTCAACTCAACATCATTCGTGTTGGGGGCGCTTTTGGGGGCCTGAGTGCTCTGCCAGCAATAATAGACTCATGAACACTGCTTTCAGCTGCCATGGCCTCCCGCAACCCTCACCAATGAAATAGGCTCCCAAGCTCTGTTTTAGGCTGCAACGGCCTCCTGCAACCCTCCACCAGTGAAATAGGCTCCTGAGCTCCATTTTAGGCTGCAGCGGCCTCCTGCAACCCTCTGCCAGCAAAAATAGGCTCTCGAGCTACTGTTTTGGCTTCAATGGCTTCCTGCAAGCCTATGCTAGTGAAAATGGCCTTCTGAGCTCTGTTTTCGGCTGCCATGGCCTCCTGCAACCCTCTGCCAGAGAAAATGGGCAACCAAACTCCATTTTAGGCTGTGATGACCTCCTGCAGCCCTCTGCCAGCACAAATGGAGCTCAAACACCCTCAAACTCCGTTTTCAATTGCAGAGGCATCATGAGCGAGATCCTTTGCTGTTTCTAGGGCAGCCTCACAAGCCATATCTAAGCACCTGGCGGGCCACATCCGGCCCCTGGGTCTTAAGTTTTGACACGCCTTCATTAATCTAATATTTGGGTGAATTGACTGTCCCAATTTCAGTATGAGGGAGACAGAGCTCTTTGACCTTCTGACTGGCCACAGTCAGGGGTGGGCAGCAGGCAGAACAGGATGGAACGCAGTTCCACCGGCAGAAATGAAGATGCGTGCGCAGCTCCAGCTGATCGGCGGCTATCACTTCCTGAATTACTGGTCTCGGCTCAACTATCTTTTTTTCCCCTGCTGCTGCTGCTGCGTCTGCGCTCTTTGCTTTTTTCCTCTTTCCTCCTTCCTGGCCTGGGACGAGCTTCCCTCTCTCCTGCCTGGCTCCCCTCCAGCCTCACGTGGCCACCTCCCGCCTAAGGTGCAAGCAGAAGGCGTGGGTGGAAGCGATGCTGGCAGCATTTATGCTTCTGGCAGCACCTGTTCACCTAGCTACCCAGCCTGAGGTGGGAGGGTGACCCAGGAAGGAGAGCGCGGGAAACACGAAGCAAATTGTCAGCCCATACAAATCTAATAAATAAATAAATAAATTTTATCAAAGCTTTGTAACATTCCTTAGCACCGCAAATTAAAAGAAACAGTAGAAAGGTTTGTTTCACAAGCACCGCACTCATTTAGCAACCGTGGTGTTCTCTCAATCACCCTCACCACCACAAAACGGGTTATAAAATCAGGCCCAGCCACAATAGCCATCCCCTTAATGACTGGCCTGACTTACGCCCGTAATTCCAGGCTCCAATTGTGGCCGTACGTCAGGAACATCTGTCTTGGAAACTTCGCTGCTTCAATCAATGCTGATATCAAAGAGAAGGAAAGCGGTGAACAGGTGACTTCCCGTTCTTAGCTTGCATATCATCCAAATATACTCAAATGAGAATTTTGCAACAATTGACCTTGGATTACTTGGGCAAACAACCTGAATGGGCCTCTTTGCCATGAAACTCTGGAGAAGCCAGATTTTTCAATGACTGTAGCATGCACTTAGTGGATGAACAACTATTAGGTACTTATTTATATGAGGTTTTTTTGGGGGGGGAGATTATAATAGGAAGTGGGTGGTTGCCTAGCAACGGGTAGTTAATTATTATGCTGCTAGCCAAAGTGGGGGAAATGTTTATGCTGTTCTTGGAGACCACCAACGGAATTTACCAACTTTAAAACAAGGAGGTCGTCTTTGGGTTTTAATGACCGTGACAATTATAGTGAGGGTTGATTAATTCTCTTATTTAAAAAGCACACTAAACAAAAATATTTATCATGCTGGGTCTGTTGAATTGTTTTAAATCGAGCCAGCGGTTTGACAATTGAGATGTTCAATAGTGGAAGGCATAGAACATAGAATCGCAGGGCTGGAAGGGACCTTGGAGGTCTTCTAGTCCAACCCCCTGCTCAAATACCAGATCGTATACCCTGCTAGTCCAAGAGGTTTTGCAGGTATTCACAGATTTTTTCCGAAACTTATGGAGACTCATGGAGAAGGCTTAGATGCTCTTCTAGTGTGTGTTTATGGAGATGAGAAAGAAAGCAGAGTTTTCATTTGGAACATAGAATGTAGAATGATAGGGTTGGAAGGGACCTTGGAGGTCATCTGCTCCATCCCCCATCTGACAGATTGCAGTCCAGTCTCTTCTTGAAGGCTTCCAGTGAAGAAGCTCCCACAACTTCTAAAGACAGGTCATTCCATTGAATATAGAATAATGGAATTGGAAGGGACCTTGGAGATCATCTACTCCAACTCCCATCTGACAGACAGCAGTCCAGTTTCTTCTTGAAGGCTTCCAGTGAAGAAGCTCCCACAACTTCTAAAGACAGGTCATTCCATTGAATATAGAATAATGGAATTGGAAGGGACCTTGGAGATCATCTACTCCATCCCCCATCTGACAGATTGCAGTCCAGTCTCTTCTTGAAGGCTTCCAGTGAAGAAGCTCCCACAACTTCTAAAAACAGGTCATTCCATTGAATATAGAAAAATGGAATTGGAAGGGACCTTGGAGATCATCTACTCCAACCCCCATCTGACAGACAGCAGTCCAGTCTCTTCTTGAAGGCTTCCAGTGAAGAAGCTCCCACAACTTCTAAAGACAGGTCATTCCATTGAATATAGAATAATGGACTTGGAAGGGACCTTGGAGATCATCTACTCCAACCCCCATCCCAAGCAGGAGACCCTACACCATTTCTGATAGATGGCAGTCCAATCTCTTCTTGAAAGCCTCCAGTGAAGAAGCTCCCACAACTTCTAAAGGCAAGTCATTCCATTGAATATAGAATAATGGAATTGGAAGGGACCTTGGAGATCATCTACTCCAACCCCCATCCCAAGCAGTAGACCCTACACCATTTCTGATAGATGGCAGTCCAGTCTCTTCTTGAAGGCTTCCAGTGAAGAAGCTCCCACGACTTCTAAAAACAGGTCATTCCATTGAATATAGAAAAATGGAATTGGAAGGGACCTTGGAGATCATCTACTCCAACCCCCATCTGACAGACAGCAGTCCAGTCTCTTCTTGAAGGCTTCCAGTGAAGAAGCTCCCACAACTTCTAAAGACAGGTCATTCCATTGAATATAGAATAATGGAATTCGAAGGGACCTTGGAGATCATCTACTCCAACCCCCATCCCAAGCAGGAGACCCTTCACCATTTCTGATAGATGGCAATCCAATCTCTTCTTGAAAGCCTCCAGTGAAGAAGCTCCCACAACTTCTAAAGGCAAGTCATTCCATTGAATATAGAATAATGGAGTTGGAAGGGACCTTGGAGATCATCTACTCCAACCCCCATCCCAAGCAGTAGACCCTACACCATGTCTGACAGATGGCAGTCCAGTCTCTTCTTGAAGGCTTCCAGTGAGGAAGCTCCCATAACTTCTGAAGGCAACTCTGTTCCATTGGTTGATTGTTCTCACTGTCAGAAAATATCTCCTTATTTCTAGGTTGAATCTCTTCTTGGTCAGTTTCCACACGTTGTGTGGATATTTGAGGGGCTCCCACAGAGAGGAGGGGGTCAAGCTATTTTCCAAAGCACCCACAGGCCAAAGAATAATGGATGGAAACTGATCAAGGAGAGAATCAACCTGGAAGCAAGGAGGAATTTTCTGACAGTGATAACAATCAACCCATGGAAGAGAAGTTGCCTTCAGAAGTTGTGGCAGCTTCATCGCTGGAAGCTTACAAGAAGGGACTGAACTGCCATCTGTCAGAAATGGTGTAGGATCTCCTGCTTGGGTCTACCTGACCTACAAGATCCCTTCCAATTCTGTTAATCTCTATATCCGTACAACCTGCACTTTGATTTCTGCTTCTTTGTTCCAGCTTTGTGTGAGACATCTACCTGTGGCTCAAACTGGCTACCACACTGGCCTCACATTTGCTAAGGTGTAGAGATTCTTCCCCCTACTCCTCGTTATGTCATTTTGCTGAATGAGGTATTTATTTATTTATTTATTTATTTATTGGTTGATTGATTGGATTTGCATGCCGCCCCTCTCCGGAGACTCGGGGCGGCTAACAGCAATAATAAAACAGCATATAATAATAATCCAATACTAAAAACAATTAAAAACCCATTATTATAAAAACCAAACATACATACAGACATACCATGCATAAAATTGCAAATGCCTAGGGGGAAAGAGTATCTCAATTCCCCCATGCCTGGCGGCAAAGGTGGGTTTTAAGTAGCTGTAGTTTATTTATTTATATATTTATTTATTTATTGGATTTGTATGCCGCCTCTCTCCGTGGACTCGGGGCGGCTAACAACAGTGACAAAAACAGAATGTAAAAATCCAATACTAAAACAGCTAAAAACCCTTGTTATAAAACCAATCATACATTTATAACATCAAACATACCATGCATAAATTGTAGAAGCCTAGGGGGAAAGAATATCTCAGTTCCCCCATGCCTGCCGACAGAGGTGGGTTTTAAGGAGTTTACGAAAGGCAAGGAAGGTGGGGGCAATTCTAATCTTTGCGGGGAGCTGGTTCCAGAGGGCCGGGGCCGCCACAGAGAAGGCTCTTCCCCTGGGTCCCGCCAAGCGGCATTGTTTGGTTAATGGGACCCGGAGAAGACCTACTCTGTGGGACCTAACTGGTCGCTGGGATTCATGCAGGAAAAGGCGGTCCCTGAGATAATCTGGTCCGGTGCCATGAAATTAGTCCTGATTGTGTCTCAAAATCTGTAGTCCTTTCCATAGTTTGCCTTCTTCCTCTTTTTTTTAAATCTTGCACTTAGAAGTTATTGATGTGCAAAACCTGGAATCAACTGTCAGCTGTTCTTAATTTTCCAAAGCTTAGCTGATCTCTGCCAAGATCACTGGCCTGGATTTTTTTTTTTTTTTTTTTAAAGAAGTGCATGGTTTTGCAAGCTCTACAAAATTAAAAAGCTGATAAACTCACCGAGGTAGGGACATCCTGCGGAGAATCCTTGTCACCAAAAGTAGGCTCTGCTCGGATAAATTACTGTCAGCATCTGGCAGTCTTCTTGAATTAGGAAGAGCTGCTGAGTGCTATTCTAAACAAAAGTGGGACTATCTGCAGTGTTTTGTGCAACAACTTTACAATTTTCCTAACAGTGTTGCTTAGCTGTTTATTAACAAGATTGTCCTCTGTTCTTTTTTATTTTAAAGTCCCATTTATCCTACAATCCTATTCAGAATAACAGAGTTGGAAGGGACCTTGTAGGTCATCTATTCCAACCCAGCCCCAAGAAGAAATCTCATTTGTTGTGGTTAGCTCTGGCCCTGCTCCTGCCCCAAGGACTGTGGATGTGGGGGAGACATCCACATGCTGCAGGCCTGTTTTGCCCCCGGTGGAATCTGATGATGGCTCCTCTGACCAAGAAGACATGAGTGACAGGGAGGAGGAGAGTGTGGCAGACAGCTCAGAAGGAGATCAATTATCTAGCTCCTCCTTGCATTCAGAACAAGAGTTAATGATACAGCCACGCATGCAGAGAGCGATGCATAGGCAGCAACAACTGAGAGATTATTATCAAAGAAAATGAGGCCTCCTGTGGTTAGATGGGGCTGTGGTAATTAGTGAGGCTGCTATAAATAGCAGCCTGTGGGTTTGGCCATTGTGGAGGACTATCTGATCGTTGTGTTTCGTGATTGCTTTACTGACTTTGACCTTTTGTGTGCTGATTTTCCCCCGCTTTGAAACTAAACCAGAGCAAAGTGTGTATCACTTTGTGAAAGAAAAAGGACTGTGAATTGCCTCACAGCTGCAAGCTAAGTATCACAGAACTGATAAGGGACTTGTACAAATTACCAGTTTGTTTGGAGACGAGTGCTCTTTGCTATACCAAAAGAGGGCTTGGTTTAAGTGAATTTTCATTATAAAGAACATTGTTTTGAATTTTCAAACGTGTGTGTGTCTGAAATTTGTACCTGTGAATTTGTACCTGTGAATTTTTGGGAGGATTCTACCATTGAGTTTCATGGGTTTATTTCAATACAACTGCAATGCAGAGGATCGGGCTTTCAAACACTCACACACACACAGCCCAAACAATATCCATTTCCTACGATGGTTAATATCCGATTTTCTGTACATGAAAAAGAAGAAATTACAAGGACAATTTCGCTTTGAAGCTTATATTATCAATTCAATATTTCATTTACTCTTTTCTTTGATCATTCCGGTACTCAGATTAATTGGTGTCTCTTCGTATGTACGCTCAACACTTGTTCAAGTTAAAACCAGTTCAACAGTCGGAGTTAATATGGGCAGGATTCCAGTCATTACCATCAGTTTTGCGTAGAACGAAGAAAGATACTGACGTGAAGCTTAAAAAAAACAACAACACCCAGATTTTAACAATGCACATTTCATTAATATTCATGTATTTACTTGCAGTGGGGAGATAGCCCCAGGCTGCTTGCAATGAAAACAAGAATCAAAATGCTCTTTGACACACACGCACACAATATTAATATATACATATACGTGTATGTAAATAAGGAGCTATCGTGACTAGCAATGGTTTGGGAGCTCATTAAATATTTAAACCCCTTCCTATCTGTTTTGTGACAGAGATGTCCAATGTGGCTAGGAACAAATCTTCAAAAGGAGATATATAGAGATATATATATTGACAACTCCATCCACTAACCAAAATATGACTCCATCAACCAATCAAAATGTTACAACACAGCCATCTAACCCACTTGCAGGGGTTGAGCCAGCATTCCACCACTATTTACAGAAAAATGGTAGCTCCAACCACACTTTATTCACAGAAGCATGAAGCCCAAAACACGAGCCTGAAGATGACGAGTGTGATCTTGTCAAAACGTCACAAAGACACTCTCGGTCTTACACGGGAAAAGACCTGAACACACCAAAACTTACATACCTATTGTTCTGCCTGACTGGGCTCAGGCAATGCGTAACAGTCCAAGGAAAATAAATCAAACACACACATGCTCTTCTAATCAACAAACTTGTATTAAACAAACAAAAAAGGGTTACTCAAAACAGTCCTTAGTGTCAGGAAACAATGATAGTGCAAGGCTTACTTCAGCCGCATACAAAACACAGGAAAAAGCAAACAAAGACAACCTGCAATGAGCAGAGACATTTCAGGAGTCCTTTGAATCTTTGGAGCAAACAGCAAGTCCCAGAGGTTTCACCTCCCACGTGCCTGAAAAAGCTGGGTTGAAATCCAAA
This sequence comes from Erythrolamprus reginae, assembly GCF_031021105.1. Taxonomy (NCBI): domain Eukaryota; kingdom Metazoa; phylum Chordata; class Lepidosauria; order Squamata; family Dipsadidae; genus Erythrolamprus; species Erythrolamprus reginae. Next base: position 36,551,517 of record NC_091959.1, on the reverse strand, counting down.
GGCACGGAACAGAAACTTCAGAGCAGGAACCACAAAATAACACAGATAAACAGCCACAGTTTGCCTTGTGCCTCTGTTCCCTTTTATACCTTTAGCCCTCATTAAGGGAACCACACCCAGCCCAAGTGCTACTCTGATGACCTGCAATAATCCTTCAATTAATCCCTCCTTTGCATAGCTCGTCGGCTATGCATGTCTATGAATTGGTCTGCAGAGGAATCCAAGGACGAAAGACTGTCTGAGTGACTGCATGCCAAATCCCCTGGGCTGTCTGCTGAGTCCTGCGAACCAGTGGCCTCATCCTCCTGGCTGGCTGCCACGTCTTCCTGTCTGTCAGCCAGGCTTTCGCACTTACTTTGTGCTGCATCTCTCCCATCTGTGGGAGCAACGGCTGGCCCAGGTCCAAACACAACACCTATCCCAGTGAAAATCTACAAAAACAGTATACTTTATATATTTGTATATTTGTTGATCCATATTAGTCTCCCATATGTAGATTTCAAAGAGGTAAGTAAGAAAACAAGTCTGTGTCCTCCAAATCCTCCCAAAATTTGGAGAACCAAATTTTCAACAAACAAGGTTGGCTTTTGTTGTGGTTGGCTCTGGCCCAGCTCCTGCCCCAAGGAATGTGGAGGTGGATGCAGGGGAAACATCAACATGTCATAGGCCTGTTTTATTGCCGACAGAGTCAGGGAGTGCAGTTTCCTCGGACGAAGAAGAAGGTAAGGGTGACATGGAAGAGGGGGGCTTGGCACACAGCCCAGGAAGCCAATCTCCATTATCGTCGGTTGATTCGGATGAGGAAGTGTTAGACCCATGCAGGCGCAGACTTATGTATAGAAGGGACCAATTGAGGAAATATTACAAGAGATAAGATGGGCCACCTGTGTTTGGGTGGGGCTCCAGTAATTAGAGCTGCTGATATAAATAGCAGCATGCTGGCTTGGGCCGTTGTGGAAGATTATCTGATCGTTGTTCTTCAGGGCTGTGCCGTGCTGTTTGTTGATTTTTCACGACTTTGAAACCAAAGCAGAGCTGTGTGTGTTTCACTTCATGGAAGAAGGAGGGCTGTGACGTTCCTTCACAGCTGCTAGCTAAGTACTTAAGGACTGATTAAGGGGATTGTACAGACTACCAGGTTGTTTTGGGACGAGTGCTCTTTGCAATTCAAAAAGGGTGCTTTGTTTCTTTTGAATTTTTGTGATTGTTTTTGAACTTTCAAGTGTGTGTGTGTGTCTGAAATTTGTACCCTTGAATTTTCAGGAGACTCATACCATAGAGCAGTGTTTCCCAACCTTGGCAAGTTGAAGATATTTGGACTTCAACTCCCAGAATTCCCCAGCCAGCATCCGCTGGCTGGGGAATTCTGGGAGTTGAAGTCCAAATATCTTCAACTTGCCAAGGTTGGGAAACACTGCCATAGAGCCCGGCAGAACAGCTTTGAGGTTATAACTGATCAGGACCTCGGACAGAGAATTGGGTTTCAATTAATAGAGGGTGAATTAATGATGCCTTCATTTTTGCAAAAAAATGGGCCTGTTTTCTCCCTTTTCTTCCACAAAAATGTCTGTATTCAGTGTGTAAGATGCACTGACATTTCCACCCTCCTTTAGGGGGCAAAAGGTGCATCTTATACTCTGTCAAATATGGTACTGTAATGAAAAGAAGGAATAAGGGGTGACATGATAGCAGTGTTCCAATATCTCAGGGGTTGCCACAAAGAAGAGGGAGTCAAGCTATTCTCCAAAGCACCTGAGGGTAGAACAAGAAGCAATGGGTGGAAACTAATCAAGGAGAGAAGCAATCTAGAACTAAGGAGACTTTTCCTGATAGTGAAATTGGATAAACATTTGTCTGAAATTGTAGAGGGTTGGACAAGAAGATCTCCAAGGCCCCTTCCAATTTTGTTATTCTGTTATTATAATCTTCCTGGGCCCATTCTTTTTAAGGTGATATTATCATCTTGTGGCAGTTAAAATTCAAGAGTTTACCCGGTGAAGCTGAAAGATTGAGACAATCCTTTGACATCGACATGACTCACATATCATGCTAGACTTACATGTTGGGCAGACCTAGCTGTTGGGTTTTCAAATCCTATAAACGTTGCTTTGCAGCATGGCAGGTTGTATAAGCCGGTTATTCAACTGCATGAGCTCAATGAATCGTTAAATAACTTGCGGTTAATTCAGCCATATCATAGAATTTGCCAGATTGAAGCAATATGGGTCATTTCTATGCAATCCATAGATTAAATCCTGGGGTGGGGTGCGGGTCTTTGGTGCTCGCTGAGTTTTAGTGGTTTTTCTTGCAGAAATTTTATTAACAAAACTAGGTGATATCTTCAGTGACCTGTAAGAAAACCACGCAGTTCCGAGAGCATCCAAGGCCCCACAGTTCAAACCTGAGCTACAAATATTCTCTTCTGTTGGTAAAATAATCTCTGCTAATGTACATGAGAGAGAGAGAATTTAAAGGAGAATAAAAGAATATCTCTGAGACCGCCTTCTGCCGCACAAATCCCAGTGACCGGTTAGGTCCCACAGAGTTGGCTTTCTCTGGGTCCCGTCGATTAAACAATGTCGTCTGGCGGGACCTAGGGGAAGAGCCTTCTCTGTGGCAGCCCCAACCCTCTGGAACCAGCTCCCCCCGGAGATTAGAATTGCCCCCACCCTCCTTGCCTTTTGTAAACTTCTTAAAACCCATCTCTGCCGTCAGGCATGGGGGAATTGAGACATCTCCCCTGGGCCCATACAATATATGCATGGTATGTTAGTTTGTGTGTATGTTTTTGTTTTTTAATAAGGGTTTTTTTTAGTGGTTTTTTAAATTATTAGATTTGTTACATATTGTTTTATTGTTGTTGTGAGCTGCCTCGAGTCTACGGAGAGGAGCAGCATACAAATCTAATGAATGAATGAATGAATGAATGAATGAATGAATGAATAAATAAATAAATAAATAAATAAATAAATAAATATCCTATTTATTGTATCTACAGAGTGAGGTTTTATTTTAGAGGTTGAATGCTAAGAGGAAAAAGGCAGATTTCCTAGAGCAAGCAATTGCACACCCCTGGTGCCACAACAGAGTAGCAATAGCAGTAGCCCTTTGTTGGAACAAATGTCTATATGGGTTCAATTCCAGGTGGGAAGAGAGACACTGGAAACATGGAGATGCTAGGAGAAATGTTTTTTTTAAAGTTTTTATTGATTTTTTTTAAAAAAAGGATATATATCATATATACATTGTAGAACAGGTCATACTCCTTTTCTATTACATCTTATATTATCATTTCTTATACTTAACTGTTGTGGTTAGCTCTGGCCCTGCTCCTGCCCCAAGGACTCTGGATGTGGGGGGAGACATCCACATGCTGCAGGCCTGTTTTGCCCCCGGTGGAATCTGCTGATGAAGGCTCCTTTGACCAAGAAGACATGAGTGACAGGGAGGAGGAGAGTGGGGCAGACAGCTCAGAAGGAGATCAATTATCTAGCTCCTCCTTGGATTCAGAACAAGAGTTAATGATACAGCCACGCATGCGGAGAGTGATGCATAGGCAGCAACAACTGAGAGATTATTATCAAAGAAAATGAGGCCACCTGTGGTTGTGTGGGGCTGTGGTAATTAGTGAGGCTGCTATGAAGAGCAGCGTGTGGGTTTGGCCATTGTGGAGGATTATCTGATCATTGTGTTTCGTGCCTACCTTGCTGACTTTGACCTTTTGTGTGCTGATTTTTCCCTGCTTTGAAACTAAACCAGAGCAAAGTGTGTTTCACTTTGTGAAAGAAGAAGGACTGTGAATTGCCTCACAGCTGCAAGCTAAGTATCACAGAACTGATAAGGGACTTGTACAAATTACCAGTTTGTTTGGAGACGAGTGCTCTTTGCTATACCAAAAGAGGGCTTAGATTAAGTGAATTTTCATTATAAAGAACATTGTTTTGAAATTTCAAACGTGTGTGTGTCTGAAATTTGTACCTGTGGATTTTTGGGAGGAGTCTACCAGAGAGCCCGACAGAAAACTTAACGTTATATTAGCCTATACATACATGAAACAAGCATAAATACTTTTGATTTTATAAAGAGTCGTCATTAAAAAGAGATAGTTGTTTCATTAGTCTATGTATTTTTGTATTTCTATACAGTATTTGATTTTTATTTGTATGTATACACTGATACGCTGTATTGTTATATTTGGTTTTTATTACGGATCCATTCATGCCATTTTTTGCCATGTCTCTTTGGTATCGTTGTTTTTTCTTCCTTTAATTGCATTTGTCATTTCATCCATTTCCGCGCATTTGTAGATTTTTTCCTATGATTAGATTTTCGGGTGGGGTCTGTTCTTTTCTCCACATTTTGTGCAATTGAGATTCTTACCACAGTAATTATATGCATCATGAAAGCGTTTTTGGGGGGTATTGTTTTTTTCCAGATTCCTAGAAGCATGAGAAATGGTTTAATGCCTTGGAGCTCCTGGGTGAAAATGGGGATCAAACGCTTCAAGATGTTGGGCGAAGGGGGAAAAAAGGGCCAAGTTGCTGAAGTTGCCTTGGTTTTATGGGTCCTTTTGGACCCCCACCCCGGGGCCTCCTGCTCCTGTGCAAGAAATAATAATAATAATAATAATAATAATAATAATAATAATAATAATAATAATTATTATTATTATTATTATTATTATTATTATTATTATTATTATTACTGTACTATTATTTAGATTTGTATGCCGCCCCTCTCCATAGACTCAGGGCGGCTCACAACAATAACAGAGACAATGTAAGAACAAATCTAATAATTTAAAAAAACACTTTCCCCCTAGGCCTTTACAATTTTATGCATGGTATGTCTGTATGTATGATTGGTTTTTATATAATGGGTTTTAAACTGTTTTTAGTATTGGATTTTGTTATATACTGTTTTATTGCTGTTGTTAGCCGCCCCGAGTCTGCGGAGAGGGGCGGCATATAAATCCAATAAATAAATAAATAAATAATAAAAAACCCCATTATTAAAAGCAAACATACACACAAACATACCATGTATAAACAATATAGGCCCGGGGGAGATGTCTCAGTTCCCCCATGCCTGACGGCAGAGATGGGTCTTAAGAACTTTACGAAAGGCAAGGAGGGTGGGGGCAGTTTTAATTTCTGGGGGGAGCTGGTTCCAGAGGGTCGGGGCCGCCACACAGAAGGCTCTCCCCCTGGGTCCTGCCAGATGACATTGTTTAGTCGACGAGACCCAGAGAAGGCCAACTCTGTAGGACCTAACTGGTCGCTGGGATTCGTGCTAAGGTTGCCTTGGTCTTATGCATCCTTTTGGACCCCCGCCCTGGGGCTTCCTGTTCCTGTGCAAGAAACGCACTCTGATTGGCTGTCAGAATCCCACAGGGCCACACAGGGGCAACTCTGTAGACCAGTGATGGTGTAAAAAGGGCATGCGCGAGCATGATAGGTAGCCTGTGCGTGCCCACAGCCATAATGCAATGCCCTTCCGCTTTGCATGCACACACAACCCCTCCACATATGCTGTCCCCTTTGCATATGTGTGCAGGGCTAACTGAAGCTTCCGGACTCCTGGTAGGCCCGTTCACAGCGGTGGGCTACGAGCTGGAATGCTAAATTGCGCTCGCCGCGGCGGCTCATAAGTTCTCGCGGGACCAGTGCGATTTTTCTGCTCCACCTTTGGAAGAAGCAAAATCGCACACGGAGCCACAGGTAAAACCTCGCTGAAACACAGGCACAATTTTGCTACCTCCACAGGTGCAGCACCAAAATCGCACTGGTCCCTGTTCTGCCAGGCTCTCGGCACGAGCCCCTAATTAAATGGAAAGGTAGAAAAAGCAGACACACACATGTGAAAAGTCAAGAACACTATCTTTATCCAAAGGAAAATGGAAGCAAAACACCCATTTGGTAGTCAAAGAGCTCACCTTCAAAGCAAACAGACTGGAATGCGGCAAAAAAACAAGAAACAAACACAAAGCAATTAACAAGTAGCTGTGAAGATGTCATAGCTACTCTCCTTCAAATGTTTTCAAACTCACACGTTCAGAGTCCTGATATCAAAGCACAGAGTCCTTGGAGAATCCGGAGAGTAAAGTCACTTCCACTGTCATGAATGGATAAACTTCCACACTTCTGCAGCCAAAACGCTGCCAATTTAGCGGCAGCCCCAATTAGTTGAACCACACCCAACCACAAGTGAAACTCCCTTATCTCCTGAAGTATTTCCGCAGCTGCTCCTTCCTAGTCATTGCCTTGCGGCTGCCTGCATCCATGAATGCTTCTTCATCAGAGTCCAGCGAAGATAAGGAGGAGGATGAATTGCTTCCTAATGGGCTGCCTGCCATGACCCTCTCTGATGGTCCCATTTTACAGTCATTCCCTGCTTCCGACGCTGCTTCACTGGGAGGATTCACCCACATCCACCCGCACAGTCCTTGGGGCAGGAGCTGGCCCAGAGCCAACCACAACAGTCCCGCAAGAACTTACGAGCCGCGACGGCAAGCGCAATTTCGCGTTCCGGCTCGTAGCCCATCGCTGCCCGTTGGGCTGTTTTTCATCCTCTCCAGGCTTCAGGAAAGCCTCTGGAGCCTGCAGATGGTGAAAAACGGACCCAACAGGCCTACCGTTCCTGTGTGCAGACCGCCCGTGACCAACTGGTCTTTGGGGTGGCATGGGGGGGTAGCGTGTGTGTAGGGGGTCACACATGTATGTGAAGGCGTGGCATGTGGGGTGACATGGCACATGTGGGTGGCCCACACATACATGCACTGGGGTGGGGTACATAAGCATTGTATTTTGGGGGTTCAGGCCCATTTGCACGCTTTGGGCACTCGGTCGGGAAAAAGTTAGCCCACCCCTCCCTTAGAACGTTCCCGTGAGGTTGAATAATTGGATGAAGAGGGGAGAAAGAACTGCTCCATTATCCCCCCAAAAAAGTTCAATGGGGAAATCTTTCCAAGTCACAGCCTGACTTGTAGCAATACTGTAACCCTAAACGGGGACCCGAGTTTGTCCAGGACTTAGAGACTGATTCCCGGCCATGCTGCCTTTCCAATCCATGTTGGAAACAGGACGTTTTATTATCCTTTGGATGTGCTTCTCTTTCCAGCTCTCTGGCAGGGGCTGTGTAATTCGACATTCAAACTCGATAAGCCAGCTTTGTATTTCTAGGGTAATTAGGATTACTGGCAAACAAGACTGAGCAAGCCGCTCTCCCAATAAAATTAAGATTTCTCTTTCTCTCTCTCACTCTCTCTCTCGTTCCATCTCTCTTTTCTTCCAAGCAAGCAGAACTTTAATCTTTTTCTGCATTGTTTTCTGGGTGGGTTCCCCCCACTCGACTATGTCTTCTCTCTGTCTCTATTTCTCTGTCTCGCTCTCTCTCTATCTCCCGATCCCTCCTCCCTCCCTCCCTCCCCCTCTTTCTCCCTCCCTCTTTCCCTCTCCCTCCCTCCCCCTCTTTCTCCCTCCCTCCTTCCCCCTGTCTTTCCCTCTCTCTCTGCCTCTGTCTCCCCATCCTCCCGCCCTCCTCCTCTCTCCCTTCCTCTCTCCTTCTCTCCCTCCCCCCCTCTCTCTCTATCCCCATCCCTCCCTCTCCCTCCCCCTTCTCTCCATGACTTCCTCCCTCTCCCTCCCCCCTCTGTTTCTCTCCCTCCTTCTCACTCTCTCTTTCTCTCTCTGTCTCCCCATCCCTCCCTCCCCCTCCCCCTCTTTCTCCCTCACTCTCCCCTCCTCTCTCTCTGTCCCTCTCTCTCCTTCTCTCTCTCCCTCCCTCTCTCTTTCCCTCTCTCTTTCTGTCTCTCTCTCTGTCTCCACATCCCTCCCCCCTCCCCCCTCTCTCTGTCTCTCTCTTTCTCCCTCTCTGTCTGTCCCTCCCTCCCCCCTCTCTCTGTCTCTCTCTCTTTCTCCCTCTCTCTCTGTCCCTCCCTCCCCCCTCTCTCTGTCTCTCTCTCTTTCTCCCTCTCTCTCTGTCCCTCCCTCCCCCTCTCTCTGTCTCTCTCTCTTTCTCCCTCTCTCTCTGTCCCTCCCTCCCCCCTCTCTCTGTCTCTCTCTCTGTCTCCCTCTCTCTCTGTCCCTCCCTCCCCCTCTCTCTGTCTCTCTCTCTTTCTCCCTCTCGCTCTGTCCCTCCCTCCCCCCTCTCTCTGTCTGTCTCTCTTTCTCCCTCTCTCTCTGTCCCTCCCTCCCCCTCTCTCTGTCTCTCTCTCTGTCTCCCTCTCTCTCTGTCCCTCCCTCCCCCCTCTCTCTGTCTCTCTCTCTGTCTCCCTCTCTCTCTGTCCCTCCCTCCCCCCTCTCTCTGTCTCTCTCTCTGTCTCCCTCTCTCTCTGTCCCTCCCTCCCCCCTCTCTCTGTCTCTCTCTCTGTCTCCCTCTCTCTCTGTCCCTCCCTCCCCCTCTCTCTGTCCCTCCCTCCCCCTCTCTCTGTCTCTCTCTCTTTCTCCCTCTCTCTCTGTCCCTCCCTCCCCCCTCTCTCTGTCTCTCTCTCTTTCTCCCTCTCTCTCTGTCCCTCCCTCCCTCCCCCCTCTCTCTGTCTCTCTCTCTGTCTCCCTCTCTCTCTGTCCCTCCCTCCCCCCTCTCTCTGTCTCTCTCTCTTTCTCCCTCTCGCTCTGTCCCTCCCTCCCCCTCTCTCTGTCTCTCTCTCTTTCTCCCTCTCTCTCTGTCCCTCCCTCCTCCTCTCTCTGTCTCTTTCTCTGTCTCCCTCTCTCTCTGTCCCTCCCTCCCCCCTCTCTCTGTCTCTCTCTCTGTCTCCCTCTCTCTCTGTCCCTCCCTCCCCCCCTCTCTGTCTCTCTCTCTGTCTCCCTCTCTCTCTGTCCCTCCCTCCCCCTCTCTCTGTCTCTCTCTCTTTCTCCCTCTCTCTCTGTCCCTCCCTCCCCCCTCTCTCTGTCTCTCTCTCTCTCTTTCTCCCTCTCTCTCTGTCCCTCCCTCCCCCATCTCTCTGTCTCTCTCTCTGTCTCCCTCTCTCTCTGTCCCTCCCTCCCCCCTCTCTCTGTCTCTCTCTCTGTCTCCCTCTCTCTCTCTCTGTCCCTCCCCCCCTCTCTCTGTCTCTCTCTCTGTCTCCCTCTCTCTCTGTCCCTCCCTCCCCCCTCTCTCTGTCTCTCTCTCTTTCTCCCTCTCTCTCTGTCCCTCCCTCCCCCATCTCTCTGTCTCTCTCTCTTTCTCCCTCTCTCTCTGTCCCTCCCTCCCCCCTCTCTCTGTCTCTCTCTCTGTCTCCCTCTCTCTCTGTCCCTCCCTCCCCCCTCTCTCTGTCTCTCTCTCTGTCTCCCTCTCTCTCTGTCCCTCCCTCCCCCTCTCTCTGTCTCTCTCTCTTTCTCCCTCTCTCTCTGTCCCTCCCTCCCCCCTCTCTCTGTCTCTCTCTCTGTCTCCCTCTCTCTCTGTCCCTCCCTCCCCCCTCTCTCTGTCTCTCTCTCTGTCTCCCTCTCTCTCTGTCCCTCCCTCCCCCCTCTCTCTGTCTCTCTCTCTTTCTCCCTCTCTCTCTGTCCCTCCCTCCCCCTATCTCTGTCTCTCTCTCTGTCTCCCTCTCTCTCTGTCCCTCCTCCCCCCTCTCTCTGTCTCTCTCTCTGTCTCCCTCTCTCTCTGTCCCTCCCTCCCCCCTCTCTCTGTCTCTCTCTCTGTTTCCCTCTCTCTCTGTCCCTCCCTCCCCCTCTCTCTGTCTCTCTCTCTTTCTCCCTCTCTCTCTGTCCCTCCCTCCCCCCTCTCTCTGTCTCTCTCTCTCTCTTTCTCCCTCTCTCTCTGTCCCTCCCTCCCCCATCTCTCTGTCTCTCTCTCTGTCTCCCTCTCTCTCTGTCCCTCCCTCCCCCCTCTCTCTGTCTCTCTCTCTGTCTCCCTCTCTCTCTCTCTGTCCCTCCCTCCCCCCTCTCTCTGTCTCTCTCTCTGTCTCCCTCTCTCTCTGTCCCTCCCTCCCCCCTCTCTCTGTCTCTCTCTCTGTCTCCCTCTCTCTCTGTCCCTCCCTCCCCCCTCTCTCTGTCTCTCTCTCTTTCTCCCTCTCTCTCTGTCCCTCCCTCCCCCCTCTCTCTGTCTCTCTCTCTCTGTCTCCCTCTCTCTCTGTCCCTCCCTCCCCCCTCTCTCTGTCTCTCTCTCTTTCTCCCTCTCTCTCTGTCCCTCCCTCCCCCCTCTCTCTGTCTCTCTCTCTGTCTCCCTCTCTCTCTGTCCCTCCCTCCCCCTCTCTCTGTCTCTCTCTCTGTCTCCCTCTCTCTCTGTCCCTCCCTCCCCCCTCTCTCTGTCTGTCTCTCTCTCTGTCTCCCTCTCTCTCTGTCCCTCCCTCCCCCCTCTCTCTGTCTCTCTCTCTGTCTCCCTCTCTCTCTGTCCCTCCCTCCCCCCCTCTCTCTGTCTCTCTCTCTGTCTCCCCCTCCCTCCCTCTCTCTCTGTCTACCTTTCATGTGGCAAAGTGCCTATTGATTTCCTCTTTCTCTATCCCCCCGTTTCTTTCTGCTGAAGGCATCAGGGAGGCTCTGCTTACAGTGCAATCAAACCAAATGGAAAATTAACCTCTTGATTAATGAATTAAGGCTCGGCTGGGGTGAAGATTTCCGGTGCGGCCAAGATGTGCCAAGTCATCTCTGGCCGGCTTTGACTCTACAAAGCCTGTAATTTTTGCATTTGTGGAGGAATTTCCTCTCGTGTTTTGCTTTATTTTTTTTATCTGGGGGGACATTGCCTGAAGGGTGGAAGGATGACTTGTTGGGTCCAGCCTGCCCACCTTACCAGGTAGATCAGTTAGGACAGTGTTTCCCAACCTTGGCAACTTATTTATTATTTATTTATTTATTGGATTTGTATGCCGCCCCTCTCCAGAGACTCGGGGTGGCTAACAGCGACAATAAAACAGTGTACAATAGTAATTTGGTATTGATGATTAAAAATCAATTAATATAAAAACCAAACATACATACATACATACATACCATGCATAGAATTGTAAAGGCCTAGGGGGAAAGAGGATCTCAATTCCCCCATGCCTGGCGGCAGAGGTGGGTTTTAAGTTGTTTACGAAAGGCAAGGAGGGTGGGGGCAGTTCTAATCTCTGGGGGGAGTTGGTTCCAGAGGGCTGGGGCCGCCACAGAGAAGGCTCTTCCCCTGGGTCCCACCAGGCGACATTGCTTAGTTGACGGGACCCGGAGAAGATCCACTCTGTGGGACCTAACTGGTCGTTGGGATTCATGCAGCAGAAGGCGGTCCCTGAGGTAATCTGGTCCGGTGCCATGAAGGGCTTTATAGGTCATAACCAACACTTTGAATTGTGACCGGAAACTGATCGGCAACCAATGCAGACTGCGGAGTGTTGGTGTTACATGGGCATATTTGGGAAAGTCCATGATTGCTCTCGCAGCTGCATTCTGCACGATCTGAAGTTTCCGAACATTTTTCAAAGGTAGCCCCATGTAGAGAGCATTACAGTAGTCAAGCCTCGAGGTGATGAGGGCATGAGTGACTGTGAGAAGTGACTCCTGGTCCAAGTAGGGTCGCAACTGGTGCCCAAGGCGAACCTGGGCAAACGTCCCCCTCGCCACAGCTGAAAGATGTTTCTCTAATGTCAGCTGTGGATCAAGGAGGACGCCCAAGTTGCGAACCTTCTCTGAGGGGGCCAGTGATTCTCCCCCCCAGGGTAATGGATGGACAGATGGAGTTGTCCTTGGGAGGTAAGATCCACAGCCACTCCGTCTTGTCTGGGTTGAGTTTGAGCTTGTTGACACTCATCCAGGCCCTAACATCCTCCAGGCACCAGCCCATCACTTCCACTGCTTCGTTGGCTGGACATGGGGTGGGGATGTATAACTGGGTATCCTCGGCGTATTGATGATACCTCACCCCATGCCCTTGGATGATCTCACCGAGCGGTTTCATGTAGATATTAAATAGCAGGGGGGAGAGGACTGACCCCTGAGGCACCCCACAAGGGAGAGACCTAGAGGTCGACCTCTGATCCCCTACTAACACCAACTGCGACTGACCAGAGAGGTATGAGGAGAACCACTGAAGAACAGTGCCTCCCACTCCCAACCCCTCTAGTCGGTGCAGAAGGATACCATGGTCGATGGTATCGAAAGCCGCTGAGAGGTCAAGAAGCACCAGGACAGAGGACAAGCCCCTGTCCTGGGCCCGCCAGAGATCATCCATCAACGCGACCAAAGCAGTTTCCGTGCTGTAGCCGGGCCTGAATCCAGACTGCTGAGGACCTAGATAATCGGCTTCTTCCAAGGACCGCTGGAGCTGAAGTGCCACCACCTTCTCAACAACCTTCCACATAAAGGGAAGGTTGGAGACTGGACGGTAGTTATTGAGTATGGCTGGGTCCAGGGAAGGCTTCTTGAGGAGGGGGCGCACAAGTGCCTCCTTATAAGGAGCCGGAAAGGACCCACTTCCCAAAGAGACGTTGACAATCTCCAGGACCCAGCTCCGCGTCACCTCTCGACTGGCCGAAACCAACCAAGAGGGACACAGATCCAGTAGACAGGTGGCGGAACACACAGCTCCAATGGCCTTGTCCACTTCCTTAGGTATCACCAAGTCAAACCTCTCCCAGACAGATGGACAAAGACATTTAGCCCCAGTCACCTCGACTGACTCGTTGTCAGTTGACTCTGTTTTACAATTGGAGTCGAGGTCCGCTCGAATCCGAGCAATTTTATCAGCGAAAAATGTGTTAAAATCCTCGGCACTACTCTGCAAGGGCTCCCCAACTCCCCCCTGGTTAAGAAGGGAGCGGGTTACCCTGAACAGAGCGGCCGGATAGGATTCCGCTGATGCAATCAAGGTGGCATGATACGCGCATCTTGCTGCCTTGAGCGCCACTTTGTAAGTCTTAATATGAGCTCTTACAAGTGTTCGGTCGGATTCGGACTTACTCTTCCTCCATCGCTTCTCTAGACGTCTCTTCTGGCGTATCAACTCCCGGAGCTCCTCGTTGAACCATAGAGCTCTACGGGGTCTAGTGCCGCGGAGAGGTCACAGCGGTGCAATTCGGTCAAGGGCCTCCGCTGCAGCCTTGTTCCAGGCCTCAGCCAGAGACTCTGCCGAACTGTGGATGAGTGCATCTGGAAGAGCCCCAAGCGCCTTCTCAAAGCCTTCTGGATCCATCAGGCGCCTGGGGCGGAACAACTTAATCGGTTCCACCTCCCTGCGAGGGAGGATTGGAGCCAGGAAGTCAAGCCGCAGTAGAAAATGGTCTGACCATGACAAAGGCAATACTTTTAAGCCCCTTAATCTCAGACCATTACTCAGTTGCTCAGAGAGGAATACCATGTCGGGTGCGTGCCCCCCCTTATGAGTCGGACCCTGCACTACTTGAGTCAGGTCCATGGCTGCCATGGTGGCCATGAACTCCTGTGCCAGCCCAGAGGATCCGCCGAGCGACGGCAGGTTGAGGTCCCCCAAGACCATAAGCCAAGGGAACTTCACCGCCAGCCCGGCCACCTCCTCCAGCAGCACAGGCAGGGCTGTTGACACGCAGCTGGGAGGCAGGTACGTGAGTAACAAGCCCACCTGAACCCCTAGGTCCAACTTCACCAGGAGGGACTCACAACCCACAATCTCTGGAGCAATGAGTCTACGCAGGCACAGGCTTTCCCTGGCTATAATAGCCACTCCCCCCCCCTTCCCTGGGGTCGAGGCTGATGCCATATCCGAAACCTGGCTGCTGGCTGGGGAATTCTGGGAGTTGAAGTCCAAATAGCTTCAAGTTGCCAAGGTTGGGAAACACTGAGTTTGGGAACATCAGATGAGCAAAGGCTCATGATAAAACTCAATGTAGAGAAAAGTAAAGACTTAGGCAAGAAAAACCAAAATTATACATATTAGACTGGGCGAAACCAGGCTTAATAGCAATGACTATGAAAGGGGTCTTGCAGTCTTACTGGACAGCCAATTAAATATGACCCAGCAGTGTGTAGGAGCAGCCAAAAAAGCCAGTGCAATCCTAAATTGTATTGACCGAGGGATACAATCAAGATCAAGGGAGGTACTAATGCCACTCTATAAAGCCTTAGTAAGAGCACACCTAGAGTACTGCATCCAGTTTTGGTCGTCACACCATAAAACAATGTTGAGGCTCTAGAAAGAGTGAAGGGAAGAGCAACCAAGATGATCAAAGGTCTGGAGGCTAAAAAGGTCTAAAGGTCTGAAGAGGTCTAGAAAGCTTAGAACTACATCGCCTAAAACACGATCTAAGTATTGCCCACAAGATCATATGTTGCAAAGTTCTACCTGTCAATGACTATTTCAGCTTCAATCGCAACAACACAAGAGCACAAAACAGATTCAAACTTAATATTAACCGCTCCAAACTTGACTGTAAAAAATATGACTTCAGCAACCGAGTTGTCGAAGTGTGGAACTCATTACCTGACTCAGTAGTGTCAACCCCTAACCCCAAACATTTTTCCCTTAGACTATCCACGATTGACCTCTCCAGGTTCCTTAGAGGTCAGTAAGGGGCGTGCATAAGTGCACCAGTGTGCCTTCCGTCCCCTGTCCAATTGTCTCTCCTTATCTCATTTATCTTTTCTTCCTTTCAAATATGTTCACCTACACTTTTATATCTTTTCTTCTATTCTTTTCTTTACTTATATTATTACATATCTTTCTCTTCAATGTGCATTATGTATTGGACAAAATAAATAAAAATAAATAAATAAATAAATAAATAAATAAATAAATAAATATGATGAACTGTTGCAGGAATTGTTGCAGAGGAGACGTAATAGCAGCCTTCCAATATTTGAGGGGCTGCCCTAGAGGAGTGGGGTCAGGCTGATTTCCAAAGCACCTGAAGGCCAGACAAGGAATAATGGATAGAAACTGAACAAGGAGAGATTCAATCTAGAAATGCAGAGAAATTTTCTGACAGTGAGAATGGTCAACCAGTGGAACAGAAGTTGCTTTCAAAAATTGGGGGAGCGTTCATGTGAACGCTCCAACACTTGAGACTTTCAAGGGGAGATTGGACTGCCATCTGTCAGAAATGGTGTAGGATCTCCTGCTTGGGTAGGGGGTTTGTCTACATGATCTACAAGGTCCCTTCCAATTCTGTTAATCTGTTAAAACTTCCAAGATCCATTCCAACTCTGATGTACTGTTATTCTCTTATAAATAATAACAACAACAACAGCAACAATAACAATTATTATTATTATTATTATTATTATTATTATTATTATTATTATTATTATTGAGGAGAAGCAGCTAGAATTGAGGAGAAGCAACTAGAGAAATTAGTGAAATATGAAGATCTAAAAATCGAGCTGCAACAACTCTGGCATAAGCCAGTGAAAGTGGTCCCAGTGGTCCTTGGCATGCAGATACTTGAAAACCATCGGAATTGACCAAATCTCCATCTGTCAATTACAAAAGGCCGCTTTACTGGGATCGGCAAACATAATTCGCCGCTACATCACGCAGTCCTAGGTGCTTGGGAAGCGCCCGACTGGTGATGAAATACGAAATCCAGCATGGTGATCTCGTTTGCTGTGTTGAACTGAAATAATAATAATAATAATAATAATAATAATAATAATAATAACAACAACAACAACAACAACAACAACTATTATTATTATTATTATTATTATTATTATTATTATTATTATTATTATTATTATTTAGATTTGTATGCCGCCCCTCTCCAAAGACTCAGGGCAGCTCACAACAATAATAAACAAAGTACAAATCCAATATTTAAAAACACAATTTAAAAAACCCTTATAATAAAATAATCACACAACCAAATCAAACCATACATAAACCAAAATAGTTAAGGGGTATGTCAATTTCCCCATGCCTGGCGGCAAAGATGAGTTTTCAACAACTTGCGAAAGGTGAGGAGGGGTAGGGGCAGTTCTGATCTCTGGGGAGATTTGGTTCCAGAGGGCCGGGGCCACCACAGAGAAGGTTCTTCCTCTGGGGCCCTGTCAGACGACATTGCTTAGTCAACGGGACCCGGAGAAGGCCAACTCTGTGGGACCTAATTGGCCACTGGGATTTGTGCGGCAGAAGACAGTCCCAGAGGTATTCTGGTCCGATGCCATGTAGGGTTTTATAGGTCTTAAGCAACACTTTGAATTGTGACCGGAAACTGATTGGCAGCCAGTGCATCCTATCCCCATCAGTTTAAAAAAACCCAACAGGTGGGGCGGACAGGAAGAGGGTCTTATCTGCCATTGCTCCTGACTTTTAGAATGTTTCTCACTTCCTCATAGGACCGCACACTCCCCTGGCCCTTCAGAGAGCCTTGAAAAGCTCCTTGTTTGACTCACTTGGAGACCCACGGAGAACTCACGCAGCCATGGGGCTTGTGAGACCCCCTTCCTTTTTTTAATTCTGAATTTCAAATACTTTCCATCCTAGTTTTAACCGTTTTCATTATCAATGCTTCTGCCTCTTCCTGGGCCGCCCAGAGCCTTGGCTTAGGGAGATGGGCAGTGTCTAAATATACGATGAATAAATTAAATATAGTTATTATATCCCCCCCCCACACACACACATACCCCAATCTTTTGGGGAAACAGAGTTAGTATGCAAAAGGTTCTGGGTTTTTTTCAAGGATAGGCCGCATTCATTTTTAACGCAAACTACTGAGGTAATTTTTTTTCCTCAGAAACTCCGAGGACCTGTCTCAACCGTCAGAATGAAGGCTCCATTGGAGCTGTCTCCTTTGGCTCTCGTCGTATCTGATCAAGTGCCTCTTTTCCTCACACAATTCGAGTGTCTTCTCCTCAGTTTCCTGTCAGACATTTTTATCTATTTGGGTGGGTGTGGTTCCCTCTCTTTGAGTTTTCCAGAAGGATTATAGAATCTCTTTGAAATGATCGATTTCACAATCCGTGACGATCTATCCCCGGATGGATTTGGAACAAGCATTGTAATTGGATCATTTGGCAACCTGTAAGCCAGGCCCTAGAGGATTGAAATTGCACTTGGTTGAAGGAAAGGTCCGTTCTTCATGTAGAATTAATTTGATTTTCTCTCCATTACAAGTGGCAACTGGAGTAGTCTAACGAGTGGATTATTGTTTTAACCCATAGCATCCTATTTCCCTCCTCCTTTCCTAATTGCTGAGGAGGGAGGAGGGAAGAGAGAGGGGGTCCGTTGTATTTATGCATTTCGTTGCTCTCCGGCACTGCCTTCCACAGTAAATCTAAGCCCTCTTGAGGTAGCTTGCAAATGTGAATGTTGGAACCGTTGCGACCGTGTAAGAGTAAATGCTTGTAAACAGCAGGGGTGAAGATCATCTTTTAATCGCTAGGCGGAAAGAACAGTAAAAGGCTATTTAAAGAAAAAACCCCCAAAGGCATTCTTTAACCTGCAAAGTTGTGTGTGAAATAATTAAAACCAATTAAATCAGTTGCCCCCAAAAAATTGAACCCAGGAGTCCTTGGTGGTCTCAGAGTTTGTTGGTTTTCTTGTAGATATTTCATGATCCAACTAGGTAACATAATCAGTGTTAGGATTGCTGGGATTCCGTTCATTTTTGCCAGCACTGCTTTGAATCCCAGCGAGGGGAGGCTCAGGGAAATCCCAGCAATGCAAGAACGGGCACTTTGGCTGGCAATGGAAGTCTGGAGGTGGGGTTTCCCAGCGAGGGGAGACTCAGGGAAATCCCAGCAACGCAAGAACGGGCACTTTGGCTGGCAATGGAAGTCTGGAGGTGGGGTTTCCCGGCGAGGGGAGGCTCAGGGAAATCCCAGCAATGCAAGAACGGGCACTTTGGCTGGCAACGGAAGTCCGGAGGTGGGGATTCCCAGTGGCGCAAGGCAAAAGGGGTGACTTTTGGGATGGGGTTGCACGCATCATTTGCTTTTACATTGATTCCTATGGGGAAAATTGCTTCGTCTTATGAACTTTTCTACTTATGAACCTGGTCACGGAACGAATTAAGTTCGTAAGACGAGGTATCACTGTACTGATAATGTTAACTAGTTGGGAAATGAAATGTCTGCAAAAAACCAACCAAGGCACAAAGGACCCTGGATCCAACTGCCTCTTCAGACTATAATCTATAATCAGGAAAAGGAGAATACAGGTCAACCAACTATCGCTCCCTGCCTTTGTTCCTTTATCAATTTTTATCCGTCCCTACTTCCTGGCTCCTCCTTCCCCCTCTTATGTAGTCTTGCACCTCGTCTTCCAGCTGGGTTGGCTCTGAATATTCAGCCACCGTATTTTGCAAGAAGTCGGTTGAGGTGAGGCGAGGAGAGGGAAGGTTAAGTCACAATCCAGCACCGAGCAACAGAGAACACTGGATTTAAAGCGCTGACATTTCACGAGACAAAATGGTAGGCACCGATAAAAATGTAAATTTGAAGAGAAGAAGGCAGGGGAGGAGGAAAAAAAAATACTACTTTTTCCCTAGCATTTCCCCCCTGCCCCCCTGTAGCTGTATTGAAATATGAGACAATCCCCAACGCGTAGTAAAATTCTGCAAAACTTACTACTCTGAGATGCAGCCAGTTTTTTTAACCCCTGCTATGCAACGCATCTAAATCTGCCGGCTCCAGACTGTGCGCAGAAAGCATTAAGTATGCCGAGCTTTGCATGGATGAGTGAGGTTTTTATTGAAAGGAAATGGTTATGTGTAAAAATATATAGAATAAATGGGAAAGCACCAGAAGGCAGGACAAGAAACAATAGATAGAAACTAATCAAGGAGAGAAGCGACCTGAAAATTAAGGAGAAACTCCCTGACAGTGAGGACAATTAACCAGTGGAATGACTTATCTCCAGAAGTTATGGATGCTCCATCACTGGAAGTTTTTAAGACCATAAGAGCATAAGAAGAGCCCTGCTGAATCAGGCCAAAGCCCATCGAGTCCAGCATTCTGTGTCACTCAGTGGCCCACCAATTGTCCATGGGGATCTTGAGCAGAAAGAGAAGGCAAGACCCTCCCTTTCCCCTGACCCCCAACAAATGGGACTCAAGGGAATCCTGCCTGCCTCAGCCAACATAGAGGTGGCACATGAACATCCATTTCAATAACCACCTATGATACACTTGGCATCTATGAATCTGTCTAATCCTGCCTTGAAGCTATCCAGGCTGACAGCTGTCACAACCTCTTCTGGAAGGGAATTCCATCAACCATCGACCCTCTGGGTGAAGAAATATTTCCCTTGATTTGTCCTCGCTTTCTTACCCATGAGCTTTAGGGAGGGCCCCCTCGTCCTAGTATTGTGTGATAGAGAAAAGAATTTTCCTCTATCCACTGTTTCTATCCCATGCATCATTTTATACCCTTCAATCACTACTTAAATGCCGTCTTTCAAGGCTGAAGAGACCACGGCATTGCCACCTGGTTTCATAAGGGAGGGGCTTCATTTCCTTGATCATACTTGTTGCCCTTTTCTGCACCTTTTCCAGTTCCATTATATCCTTCTTGAGGTGCGGTGACCAGAACTGTACACACACGACTCCAAGTGTGGTCTCACCATCGATTTCTATCTATCTATCTATCTATCTATCTATCTATCTATCTATCTATCTATCATCTATCTATCATCTGTCTGTCTGTCTGTCTGTCTGTCTGTCTATCTATCTATCATCTATTTGTCTGTCTGTCTGTCTGTCTGTCTGTCTATCATCTGTCTGTCTATCAATCTATCTATATCTATCTATCTACCTATCATCTACCTTTTTGTCTGTCTGTCTATCTATCTATCTATCATCTGTCTGTCTGTCTATCTATCATCTGTCTGTCTATCAATCTATCTATATATCATCTGTTTGTCTGTCTGTCTATCAATCAATCTATCTATCTATCATCTGTCTGTCTTTCTATCAATCTATCATCTATCTGTCTGTCTGTCTATCAATCTATCTATCTATCTATCTATCATCTGTCTGTCTGTCTATCGTCTATCTATCATCTGTCTGTCTGTCTATCTGTCTACCTATCTATCATCTGTCTGTCTGTCTGTCTGCCTGCCTGCCTGTATCTATCTATCTATCTATCTATCTATCTATCTATCTATCTATCTATCTATCGTCTATCATTATCTACCTATATCTTTCTGTCTGTCATCATCCATCTATCCATATACTGTATAGAGCTAGTATATTACAAGAACAGTGAGAGAAGATCTGATTTTCATTATTGTGGGTATGTGTCTGTGTTTTTCCAAGGGAAAGAATTAAAAGACAGATATACAGTCATTTGGGGAGGTAAACTAATGTTTTCTTTCCCTGCGCCAGAAACAAAGTGGGGGGGGGGAATCAAGGCTAGATATTTTCAAAAGCAAAGACCCCCATGCCATCCGTATAAATCAACCCTCCTCTTTGTAGTACACCTGGGAGGTGAATATTATATACAGCCATAATTTTCTAACCAGCAAGCTTGGCTTCAGTTGTTCCCGAAGCTGGGCAGGTAAGATGCAAAGTAAAACATGCAATTTTGCTACGTCTCAAATTGGGTACAAATTATTCTCTCTCCCCTCCAACTAACATCAAGGAATTGGGGGATTCTGAAATACACAGACTTAAAGAGGGAGTTATTAATGATTTCAAATCCATCTTTTCGTCTGTTCCCACCTGAAACCTGGCTGGAATGCAATTTATCATCTTCCATCTCTCTCACACATTTGCGAATTAATACACATAACAACAAGGCCCGTCGCTGATATGTAGGCACACTCTGGTGAAGGATGGATCCAGTGGCAAGTCCCATTTATCACCCGGTTGTATGAAGAAACGTATTGAGATCCAGAAAGTGTACCAAAAACAGAGAGAGAGAGAGAGAAATTGGATTAATGCAGATAATTCTTTGCTTGTGGGTTTGCGGAAGGTATTTTTATCATTTTCCTCAGCCTGTTGGGCTCCCAGTGGTTTACATTAGCGCCGTGACATCATTCATTGTATAACCAAAGCAATATAGTTAAATGTAAAAAATGATTTTCTGGGGGGGGGGGTTGTTTGTTGTCTTGACCTCAGGGTTCTCATGGTTCTTTGTTTCTTAAAAAAAGTGGCAGGCTAGGTCTGTTATTTCAGAAGAAAAGAGAGTGATTTTCTATTGATGGAGAACAAGAAGACCACTTAGCACAAAGGTGTCACATTTATGTGTAGATTTATGGCTATACACACACTCACATTCACACATAGAATAGAATAGAATTTTATTGGCCAAGTGTGATTGGACACACAAGGAATTTGTCTTGGTGCAGATGCTCTCAGCGTACATAAAAGAAAAAGAGACATTTGTCAAGAATCATGTGGTACAACACTTAATGATTGTCACAGGGGTCAAATAAGCAATGAAGAAACAATCAGTGTTAATAAAAATCTTAGGATACAAGCAACAAGTTACAGTCATACAGTTCTAAGTGGGAGGAAAAGGATGATAAGAATGATGAGAAAAATTAGTAGAAATAGAAGTGCAGATTTAGTAAAAAGTTTGACAGTGTTGAGGGAATTATTTGTTTAGCAGAGGGATGGCATTTGGGGAAAAACTGTTCTTGTGTCTAGCTGTCTTGGTGTGCAGTGCTCTGTAGCGACGTTTTGAGGGTAGGAGTTGAAACAGTTTATGTCCAGGATGCGAGGGGTCAGTAAATATTTTCCCTCTTTTTGACTCATGCAGTATACAGGTCCTCAATGGAAGGCAGGTTGGCAGCTATTGTTTTTTCTGCAGTTCTGATTCTCTTCTGAAGTCTGTGTCGGTCCTGTTGGGTTGCAGAAAAAAAGAAATCTTGGTGGATAACCAACTAAATATGAGCCAGCCAGTGTGCAGCAGCAGCCGAAAAGCCCAATACAATCCTGAGTTGCATTAACAGAGAGATACAATCTAGGACTAGGGAGGTACTAATACCACTCGATTAAGCCTTAGTTAGACCACACCTAGAGTTCTGCATTCAGTTTTGGTCACCACACTACAAAAAAGACATTGAAACTCTAGAGAAAGTGCAGAAGTGAGCAACCAGGATGATAAGGGGACTGAAAGCTAAAACATATGAAGAGAGGTTGCAGGGACTGGGCACGGCCAATCTAGTGAAATGAAGGACCAGGGGAGACATGATAGCAGTCTTCAAATACTTGAGGGGCTGCCACAGAGAGGAGGGGGTCAGGCTGATTTGCAAAGCACCAGATGGCCAGACAAGGAACAACGGAGGGAAGCTGAGTAAAAACAGATTCAACCTGGAAATAAGGAGGAACTTTCTGACAGTGAGAGCAATCAACCCGTGGAATGGCTTGCATGCAGAGGTTGTGGACGCTCCAACACTTGAGAATTTCAAGGACTGCCATTTGTCTGGGGTGGTGTAGGGTCTCCTGCTCGAGCAGAGGGTTGGACTAGATGACCTACAAGGTCTCCCTTCCAACTCTAATAAATTGTAATTGTAATAGTCTCTCAAAATCTGGTGGGAGTTATGCTGGGCTTCACCTTACGTGCCCCAATTAAGTCAGAAATGTAATTTTAAACACACATGCTGTTGTAAAGTAAACAGAAAAGCTGTTTAACCAAAATAAAGCTGTGCACATGCACTTTAAACTGAGCAAATTACAGATAACAATCCTTGAAAGTTGCTAGAACAAAAACAAGTGAAGCAGATAAGAGCAGCTGTGGAAGCGTCACAGCCAGACCTCTTCCAGACAGTCCACAAGTTTTACTTAGCTATGAAATATCCAAGAGTCTGTGAAAAGCCAGGAACAAAATGCAAACATGACATCTCCTTCTCCAAACGGATAATCTCCCACACACGCTCTCTGCAACACTGGCAATTTATCAGCAACCCCATTAGCTTAATTGCCCCAGCCACAGGTGTTCTCCCTTATCTCCGATGATACCTACGCAGTTGGTCCCTTCTAGCCATGAGCCTGCACATTCTGGTATCTATCCACCGATCCTCCTCCTCCGAGTCCGATGACCAACTAATGGGGTCATTAACTAATGGGCTGTCTGCATCCATCTCTCTATCTGACGAGTCTTCTTCCCCAGCATCTAACCTTGGCAAGGAATCCTCACTGTCCGAAGCTGATGGCAGTAAGACAAGTCTCTGGGAACGTGAGGACTCTCCTAAGCCAACATCCAAATTCCCCATTGCAGGAGCTGGCCCAGAGCCAACCACAACAGTGGGATTGACAGGCCTGCATGGTCGAAAGATAATGATGATTTAGTGAGGTGGCTCCATGGTTCATAATGCAATCAGAGGACAGTCTCAGGAGCATGGATCGCCGATCAACGCTACCGGTTTGGTGAATGGCGTTAAATTTCCGCTACAAGTTCTAGAGACCCAATCGAAACCGGCAGCAACCCACCACTGCTCCCAAGAATTAACAAGGAATCAAGTCCAGTGATTTAATTTAATGATTCCCAAATATCTTACTGATTGGATTGGATGAATTAATCCAATTGGGCAAGTCAATTAAATCTACATGTGCCCCTTGGGGAGGAAGAGAGAAAGGATTCTGCATGGCTGGGCACAAAGTCATTCAAACAAGCAGCCCAGAGTCCCAGATTTCATTCTGGGCAGCTCCGAGCAGAACAGGAAGAAATTTCACATCCTGGAATACCAGAAAGGTTCAGAACAGTTGAGAATGCTGAAGTGGATAAACAGATAATCTGTTTTATGTCCTTCTAATTAAACTGGAGTTGAAGAGCATCGAACACAGGACAAACATGGTGCTTTCTGTCTGTGCTTTCTCAGGCTAATGAGAGGGGACATAATTAACCCCCCTTCTATCCACAGTAGAAGAAAAGAGATTCTGCTTCGGTCTCCTGTAATAGCCACCAGCCAAGCATCTGATCATAATTTAAAATAACCTTGATAATATATATTTTTTTTTAAAAAAAACACATCTTCCTTCCCCCTTGATATTTCTGAGTAGCTTGGAAATAATTGCCTTAAGCAAAATGCTGGATAATTTGTGGAGGAGAGAGGTAAAAACCTCTGCCTAGCTAGACCATATATTTCCAGGAATTCTGACTCCAATCAAATGCATTTCTGATTGAGTTGGTCAACGGTTTCTTTCTCGCCTCCAACGGTAAAACGGAGTGCCATCTGCTGGCTTACTATGTAAATGATGGCCTCATTTTAACCCTCCGGATATTTGCAGACAAATGCAGACGGAATATGCTTAATGTTGGAGAGTTTGTTCGATCATTATACCCGCTGTTAGCAAAACAGACAGAACAGTGTGTATTTAATTTTCTATGTGATAGATAGATAGATAGATAGATAGATAGATAGATAGATAGATAGATAGATAGCCGCCCCGAGTTTGCGGAGAGGGGCAGCATATAAATCCAATAAATCTAAATCTAAATCTAATCTAGATAGATAGATAGATAGATAGATAGATAGATAGATAGATAGATAGATAGATAGATAGATAGATACAGAGAGAGATGGGGAAGGGAGGGAGAGAGAGATAGGGATAGATAGATAGATAGATAGATAGATAGATAGATAGATAGATAGATAGATAGAGAGAGAGAGAGAGAGAGAGAGAGAGATGATAGGTAGGTAGAGATAGATAGATAGATAGATAGATAGATAGATAGATAGATAGATATGGATGGATGGATGGATGGATGGATGGATGGAGGGAGGGAGGGAGGGATAGATAGATAGATAGATAGATAGATAGATAGATAGATAGATAGATAGATAGATACAGAGAGAGATGGGGGAGGGAGAGAGAGAGAGATAGGGATAGATAGATAGATAGAGAGAGAGAGATGATAGGTAGGTAGGTAGGTAGGTATAGATGGATGGATGGATGGATGGGATGGATGGATAGATAGATAGGGATAGGTAGGTAGGTAGGTAGGTAGGTAGGTAGGTAGGTATGGATAGATAGATAGATAGATAGATAGATAGATAGATAGATAGATAGATAGATAGATAGATAGATAGATAGATAGATAGATGATAGATAGATAGGGATGGATGGATGGAAGGAAGGGAGGGAGGGAGAACATGTACATGATCACTGTCATTTATATGCTTAAAGATGAGTGAAAGACAACCGTGAGAATAAGCAAGATGGAAACTGCCCTCCTAAATGTTCAGAATTTGGACTACATTTTCCTCAAGAGCTTGTACAACAGGGAAAAGACAAGCTGGGAACAGATTTTTTTTAAAAAAAAAATCTGCATTTGGTTTTCACTCCAACCATTAATCCCTTTAGAGGCTGAGCCAAAAACTGGTAAAAAATGAGCCTCTCGTCCTATGAACAAATATGCGCTCTAGACTTTGCATTTTGCTGTTTATTTATTAAGGCTGCTGGAAAATCTCACCCAATGTTTTCATTAATTTTTTTCCTTCTCTTCTCACTCGGCAACTGGGGGTTTTTGGGGGTTTTTTTTTAAAAAGGGAAATGTGCTTTAAACTTTATTTAAAACTGTTTTTGGTGCATTTCTCTTCTATTGAGGCAAGATGTTGGCCCATGTCGTCCTTGTTTCTTCCTTCTCATATTTCTGCATCGTTCTGCGCCTTCCAAATCTTTGACAGTCTAAATCGATGTGGTGCGATTCCGGCTGATTTGGGGCGCCCAACTGATTCAATAACCTGAAGTGAGCACATCGATCTGGGACTTGCTCAAACACTTTTCTTACGCACGGACATTTTTCAATAGCTGCAATCAATCTGAGCATCCATATTATCTCTGATCCATTTTTCCCAATCAATTAAAGAAAGAAAGAAAGGTGGGGTCATTTTCGCCTCCCGCTTTTTCTCCTCTAAGCCTGTAAGCTCTGGGAATGGAATGGAATAAAATGAATAGAATAGGGGGAAAGGGGGGAGGAGGAATGGAAATGGAATGAAACAGAATGGAATGGAATGGAATTAATAGAATAGAGCAAAAAAAAACAGGAGAGGAATAGAATAGAATAGAATAGAATAGAGGAACGGAACAGAACAGAATGGAACGGAACGGAATAGAATAAAATAGAAATGGAAAGAATGGAATGGAATGAATAGAATAGAGCAAAAAAAGAGGAGAGGAACGGAACGGAACAGAACAGAATAGAATAAAAATGTAAGGAATGGAATGAATAGAATGGAATGAATAGAATAGAGCAAAAAAAGAGGAGAGGAACAGAACAGATCAGAATAGAATAGAATAAAAATGTAAGGAATGGAATGAATAGAATGGAATGAATAGAATAGAGCAAAAAAAGAGGAGAGGAACGGAACAGAACAGAATAGAAATGGAAAGAATGGAATGGAATGGAATGAATAGAATAGAATAGAGCAAAAAAAGAGGAGAGGAATGGAACGGAACAGAACAGAACAGAATAGAATAGAAATGGAAAGAATGGAATGGAATGTATAGAATAGAGCAAAAAAGAGAGGAGAGGAATGGAACGGAACAGAACGGAACAGAACAGAATAGAATAGAATAAAGAATGGAATGGAATGGAATGAAGTGCAGTAGGGTACAGTAGAGTAGAGTAAGTGGAGAGTGGAGGGGAGTAGGCACTCGGTGTTCCCTTTTCGGCACTTGGTGGTTCGCCGTCACTGGACTAGACATTCCCAATTCATTATCTGTTTGTCATACATTTTAGCCTCCAGCCCCTTAATCATTTCCGTTGCTCTTCTCTGCACTCTTTCTAGAGTCTCGGCAACTTTTTTGCCTTGGGGTAAAAGTTGTGAGGTTCGTCAGCCTGGCACGCCTACCGTAAAAATCGAGGCAGAAAACTATTTTCAAGTCATTCTTGAATCTTGGGAGAATCTGAAGAAGCTGATTCGGGGGAGATGAGTATTTTTTTTTCAGCCACTGACTGATAACGGATGGCTTTATTGAAGCTGCTGGGGGATCCAAATTTGTATTAAGGGAAAATAGCAGCCCATAATGAAATTTTGTTCATGCGGTTCGCAGGTAAGGTGGGAGATACATTTTTAGAATCTTCATCTACTGTTTGATGTCAATTTAAATGCAAATAGAAATTTTGCCCACAGTGAAATAACTAAGGGTGTTTCCCCCCCCCCACCCCTCCCCTCCAACTCCCAAAGGAACCAACAGCGGGAAATCTATTTGGCTCACATTACTTTTTCATCTGCAAAGAAGCTTTCTTTTATGTTTTTTGGCGGAATGTCAGTTAATATTGTTATAGCTGTTGATCTGATATTTTGATTTGCGAAAGAGGCTTTTTCAGGGTGGAACCATTAACAGATTTTTTTTCCCCCTTTTTCTTTGGGGCAAATGTTTTTTGGGGTTGGATTTTGGCCACTCAAAGGTTTGTAGAGGTCTCCAAATTGGATCTCTTCTTTTTATTTTTATTTTTATTTTTTGTACATAAATAATAAAACAGACATACAAATAGACAAGTAAAAACAAAACAATAAATGAAACAAAACATAAGATTAATTACAGACATTTGGGAAAAATAATTTCCCCACAGTTTCAGACTATTGGATCAGAGAAATTTTTCCTTATAAGTTGGTATTCTTTTATTTACATATTGCTTTGCTTTGCATATAATTTTCTAATTTGTAATTTATTTATTTTATCATTGTCCTTTTCTCTAGCCAATTGTAGAAATTTCCCCATATCTTATAGTATTCTGTGTCTACTTTTCCTTCTAATTTTTTGGACATTCTGTCCATCTCTGCACATTCTAGTAGCTTTTTAATAATTATGCCTTTGTCTGGTATTCTATCAGCTTTCCATTGCTGAGCATAGGCTATCCTAGTAGCTGTCAATATATGGATGGCCAAATACTTAATTTTTTAAAAAGTTTTTGTATTAAAGATGCCCAATAAATATAATTCTGGTTTTTTTTCAAATTCTTGCGATGTTATTTCTTTTAACCAATCTGCTATATTATTCCAATACTTCTTAGCCTCTGGGCAAGTCCACCATCTCTTCTATGGATGGAAAACGGGTTCCCTTCAGGGCTGGGAACAAAAAGATGTCTGCTGGGGCGACGTCAGGACTATGGGGGGGGGGCAGCGTTGGCATCTGGTGTTTGGCCAGGAACTTGCGGACTCATAGTGCGTTGTGGCAAGGCGCGTTTTTCATCCATACAAGACATCCAATCAGCCGTGACGAAGACCTTGTGAGAGGTCCCCGAAGACGCCTTACAGGGCGCGTACCGGTCACGGTAGAGTTGCTGGAAAAAATGTGTAGAGGCCCAAGGACAATACTTTGAAGAATTTTAAGTGTTTGTGCAAATCTGTTCAATAAATTACTTTAAAAAAAATAACAATTGCATTACTTTTGGAGCGCACCCTGTAAACCACTGTTTGTAAGACCAACCTCTGTGTACTGTATTTTTCTCCTGGGTTGTCTCAAAAGAGTAGCCATGCTGTGCACACACTGACAAAGTGAAACGGTTTCAAAGAAAGAAAGAAAAAACCTCAGTTGCCTTTTGCAAAAAAGCACCTTTGGGACAACCATGACCTGGATGGTGGAGAACTCCTTGGGCAGAGGCTTTGATTGGTCTCGTAAATGCTATTAGCCTGGCAAGTAAATAGAGCAGCCATCTCTAAAAATCCAAAGATTTTAAGGGCAACCAGGGGAAAGCAAAGGCCTTTCTGATGTATTTTTTGCCTCCAAGGTTCTTGGACTCTTGGAACCAAGATATTTATTTAGTAGGTTGAGTAGCCACCAAACTCCAAAAATGACTCTGCGCAGCTTCTAAACCTGTATTGGGTTGCTAGCTGGTATGGGCAGGGGTGGGCAGCAGGCAGGACGGGGTGGAACACAGTTCCACAAGTGGAAATTTATTTATTTATTTATTGGATTTGTATGCCGTCCCTCTCTGAGGACTCAGGACAGCTCACAACATAAATGAAGCCCACCCTTCTATCCTCCTCCTCGGAAAGCGGCAGGGAGACCAGCACCGGCAGGAGTTGCAGGGGAGCCATTTCCTCCCCCCTCTTTTCTCAACAGCTGATTGACAACCATTCACCTAGCTGAGGCAGGGGGGAGACCCAGGAAGGAGAGCGCAGGAAACATGAAGCTAATTGTTACCCCAGAGAGCGACACTGATGAGGTCGTAAGTCGAGGATTTAACAGTTCACTTGAATGATGATGATGGAGTCCACGTTTCAGCCGGCCAGGAAGGACGTCTTTGTGACGTCAAAGCTCCACCCATGGAATTCCCTATTGGGATTCCCCATCTCTGTTTGAGCCTGCTGACCGGCTGACAGCTCCGCGGCTCTTCTGTCAAGGTGACAGCCAGGCGGCGGGGCTTCTCGGCAGCCACCTGAACACCGAACCCAAACTTTTGCCGAACTTCTGAGTTCGGTGTTCGGGAGAACGCCAAGAAGCCCCCCGGCTATTTCAAAAGGCGGCAGCAAAAAATTTTCAAACAAAAAGTTCATATCACGAGGGGTTCGTATCACGAGGTACTACTGTATTTTTAAAATCTTTTTTTAAAAAAGACTTTAGCATTAGTGTTGGGTGAACCGAACCCGCACAATTCGGGTCCGTACCAAATTTTGTGGTGTTCGGCATGCCGGACTCGAACCCGAAGTTTTAAAAAAATTGTGCTTTAGTTCGGCTTTCGTGCCAAACACCGCGAAAGCCACCGCCCGGCTGTCATCTGCTCAGAAGAGGAGGAGGAGCTGGGCGCCGGTGGCAGCGGAGGAAGGCGAACACTGGGGAGCTGTCAGCCGGTCGGGAGGCTGGGAGGAAGGCACAAAAGGAGCTGGGAAATAAAAAATGATGGGATTCTGGGGGCGGAGCTTACGTGCCACGAACCGTCCGGGTTCGGGTTTGGGTTCGGCCGAATTTTGCGCGAAGTTCATCCGAACTTGCCGAACCGGAACACCGTCGGGTTCGCCCCTCACTATTCAGCATCTCAGCAGTCAGTTTTCTGGAACAACTCCGCACTGAACAGGTACATCCGATCTCACCAATAGCGTTGCAATAGCTTCGGCTTTAATTAGCACATTAAATGCCACCGCTCCCCTTTACGAGAACCAGGCGGGGGTTTCCCTTTCACTTAAAAAAAAAAAGAAACCACACAACCCGAGCGGTTCAATTACCTCCCCGTTAATGGATAAAGCATAATTAACATTGTCTTGTGGCTAATTTTCATTTACGCTGCCATCGCTCATCAGCGCGACATCATTCTCCCTGAAAAAGTCAACTTGTCACTTTTATGAGTCCAGCTTGTACTTTTAACAGCATGGAAATTAATTCAAGATGCATTAGCATACTTAAAAGTTAAAAGACAGGGGAATTAGCAGAGGATGGGAGATCCATCTCCGGGTGTCCTTTAAAGGGATCGTTCAGGTGAACGGGATGGGGTTGACAGGTTAAAGCTGTTCTGACCCAGCTCCCTAAACCTGATGAACCCTCTGACGTGAGCTCAAAAAAGACCAAGTGTCACTTATCATTTGTTCTGATCCAACTGCCCAAACACGACAAACCCTCAGCATTTAAACCAATGATTTTTTATTAGGAGTTCCAGCAGCTCCGACACAAAGTTTCTCTCTCTTACTGCAGGCTAACAAGTCTGGCCAACTGGGATATGAATAGTTGTCTGCTAGCAGCAGTGACTTTTCCGTCCCAAAAACTGGCCCATAGATTTCCACTGCTCTCCTCTCCGCTGCCTTCTTTGCATCCCCACGTCAGACACAGGACCCATAAGAACATAAAAAGAGCCCTGCTGAATCAGGCCAAAGCCCATCGAGTCCAGCATTCTGTGTCACACAGTGGCCCACCAATTGTACATGGGGATCTTGAGCAGAAAGAGAAGGCAAGACCCTCCCTTTCCCTTGACCCCCAACAAATGGGACTCAAGGGAATTTTGCTATGCAACGCATCTAAATCTGCGGGCTCCAGACTGTGCACAGAAACCATTAAGTATGCCAAGCTTTGCATGGATGAGTGAGGTTTTATTGAGAGGAAATGGTTAGGTCTAAAAATATATGGAATACATGGAAAAGCACCAGAAGGCAGGACAAGAAACAATAGATAGAAACTAATCAAGCAGAGAAGCAACCTGAAAATTGACACGAAACTCCCTCACAGTGAAGACAATTAACCAGTGGAATGACTTATCTCCAGAAGTTATGGATGCTCCATCACTGGAAGTTTTTAAGAACATAAGAACATAAGAAGAGCCCTGCTGAATCAGGCCAAAGCCCATCAAGTCCAGCATTCTGTGTCACACAGTGGCCCACCAATTGTCCATGGGGATCTTGAGCAGGAAGAGACAGCAAGACCCTCCCTTTCCCCTGACCCCCAATAAACGGTACTCAAGGGAATCCTACCTGCCTCAACCAACATAGAGGACATCCGTTTCAATAACCACCGATATGCTTGGCATCCATGAATCTGTCTAATCCTGCCTTGAAGCTCTCAAGGCTGACAGCTGACACGACCTCTTCTGGAAGTGAATTCCATCAACCAAGGACTCTCTGGGTGAAGAAATATTTCCCTTGATTTGTCCTCACTTTCTTACCTATGAGCTTTAGGGAGGGCCCCCTCGTCCTAGTATTGTGTGATAGAGAAAGTAATTTTCCCTATCCACCTTTTCTATCCCAAGCATGATTTTATACACTTCGATCAAGTCACCCCTTCAACGCCGTCTTTCAAGGCTGAAGAGACCAACCTGGTTTCATAAGGGAGGGGCTCCATTTCCTTGATCATTCTTGTTGCCCCTTTTTTGCACCTTTCCCAGTTCCATTCTATCCTTCTTGAGGTGCGGTGACCAGAACTGTACACACAGTAATCCAAGTGTGGTCTCACCAGACGCAGCTGTTCTTCTTCTTCATCAGTCACCTCCAGACCTGGGAGCGTTGACTCTCCATCTGAGGTCTGACGGAGGGCCCTGGATCTGCCCGAAACCCCCTCTTCCATCTCCATTCCCTCTTCCCCCTTGGAGCTCTCAGGTTGCCTTGATGCTGACCCTCACTCTCACATCTCCTTCTCCTCATCTGATTTGACTGCTGGAGGGGCCAGCAGCCAACAGGCCACGACAAAAGCAAATTATGAGAGGGGGACACACTAGGATTCCCCTCCCCCTTTTTGAAGTTGCTTTCTGGTGAAAGTCTCTTTGTTCATCTGAAATATTTGTCTTCAGGGCTGTGCTTCCCAGGCGGCAAAGATAAGAGATGGAATAAGAGATTTCATTTGTCATCGTTGAAGGGAAGGCAGTAATTTGCTAAAATTGTTTGAACTTGCAATCAAGGTGGGAAGTCACTTCTTCACATACAGAGCCGTGGTGTATTATCTAGGTCCCCAACAGTCGGGTTTCAGGCCTGGTTACAGCACGGAAACTGCTTTGGTCGCGTTGATGGATGATCTCTGGCGGGCCCGGGACAGGGGTTTATCCTCTGTCCTGGTGCTCCTTGACCTCTCAGCGGCTTTTGATACCATCGACCATAGTATCCTTCTGTGCCGGCTGAAAGGGTTGGGAGTGGGAGGCACTGTTCTTCAGTGGTTCTCCTCCTACCTCTCCGGTCAGTCGCAGTCGGTGTTAGTGGGGAGTCAGAGGTCGACCCCGAGGTCTCTCCCTTGTGGGGTGCCTCAGGGGTCGATCCTCTCCCCCCCTGCTATTTAATATCTACATGAAACCGCTGGGTGAGATCATCCGAGGGCATGGGGTGAGGCATCATCAGTACACTGATGATACCCAGCTTTACATCTCCACCCCATGTCCAGTCAACGAAGCAGTGGAAGTGATGTGCCGGTGCCTAGAGGCTGTTGGGGCCTGGATGGGTGTCAACAGACTCAAACTCAACCCTGATAAGACGGAGTGGCTGTGGGTTTTGCCTCCCAAGGACAATTCCATCTGTCCATCCATCGCCCTGGGGGGGGAATTATTGACCCCCTCGGGGAGGGTCTGCAACTTGGGCGTCCTCCTCGATCCACAGCTAACATTAGAGCATCAGACCCCACCAATTTTGGTCACCTCACTACAAAAAAGACATCGAAACTCTGGAGAAGGTGCAAAAAAGAGCAACCAAAATGATTAGGGGACTCGAAACCAAGACTTACGAAGAGAGATTGAGAGAACTGGGCATGGACAGCCTACAAAAAAGAAGGTCTAGAGGGGACATGATAGCAGTTTACAGATACTTGAGGGGTTGCCACGGTGAGGAGGGGGTCTCTTTATTCCCCAGGGCACCAGAGGGCCGGACGAGGAACAATGGTTGGAAGCTGACCAAGGAGAGATTCAACCTGAAAATAAGGAAGAACTTCCTGACGGTCAGAGCAATCAACCAATGGAACTGCCTGCCAGGGGAGGTGGTGAACTCCCCAACTCTGGACACCTTCAAGAGGAGATTGGACTTCCATTTGGCTCGGGTGCTGTAGGGTTTCCTGCTCAGGCAGGGGGTTGGACTCGATGACCTAACGGTCCCTTTCAACTCTATAAATGAATGAATGAATGAATGAATGAATGAATGAATGAATGAATGAATAAATAAATAAATAAATAAATAAATAAATAAATAAATAAATCTTTCAGCTGTGGCGAGGGGGGCGTTTGCCCAGGTTCACCTGGTGTACCAGTTGCGGCCCTATTTGGACCGGGAGTCACTGCTCACAGTCACTCATGCCCTCATCACCTCGAGGCTTGACTACTGTAAGGCTCTCTACATGGGGCTACCTTTGAAAAGTGTTCGGAAACTTCAGATCGTGCAGAATGCAGCTGCGAGAGCAATCATGGGCTTTCCCAAAAATGCCCATGTAACACCAACACTCCGCAGTCTGCATTGGTTGCCGATCAGTTTCCAGTCACAATTCAAAGTGTTGGTCATCACCTATAAAGCCCTTCATGGCACCGGACCAGGGTATCTACGAGACCGCCTACTGCCGCACGAATCCCAGCGACCGGGTTAGGTCCCACAGAGTGGGCCTTCTCCGGGTCCCATCAACAAAACAATGTCGTTTTGCAGGGCCCAGGGGAAGAGCCTTCTCTGTGGCGGCCCCGGCCCTCTGGAACCAACTCCCCCCTGAGATTAGAATTGCCCCCACCCTCCTCACCTTTCGTAAGCTCCTTAAAACCCACCTCTGCTGTCAGGCATGGGGGAACTGAGATATTCTTTCCCCCTAGGCCTTTACAATTCATGCATGGTATGTTTGTGTATATGGATGTTTGGTTTTACAATAAGGGGTTTTTAGTTGTTTTTAGTATTGGATTTACATGCTGTTTTTTATTACTGTTGTTAGCCGCCCCGAGTCTACGGAGAGGGGCGGCATACAAATCCAATAAATAAATAAATGGTGGCGCAGTGGTTAGAGTGCAGTACTGCAGGCTACTTCCGCTGACTGCTGGCGCCTGCCTACAATTTGGCAGTCTGAATCTTACCAGGCTCGAGGTTGACTCAGCCTTCCATCCTTCCGAGGTGGGTAAAATGAGCAGCCAGATTGTTGAGGGCAATATGCTGACTCTGTAAACTGCTTAGAGAGGGCTGGAATTTATTATTTAAAAAGAAATTCAGAATCAGAAATAGAGCTGGAAGGGACCCTAGAGGTCTTCTAATCCAGCCCCTTCTGCTCAAGCAGGAGATCCCACATCGTTTTGGACAAGTGACTGTCCACTCTCTCCTTTAAAAAAACCCTCCAATGATGGAGCACCCATTGAAAGCAACCTTTTATCTTTAAAAGCCATCCTCCCAAAACACCTCTTCAATGGTCACCCCAAATAATCTTTTGTGCCTCCCCATCGAAACATGTTCGAAACCTTTCCTTTCCTTTGCCCATCCGGGGAAACGGCGACTATTAAGATTCAAAATTCCGTTCAGCCCAAGTAAACCTACCTCGTCTGATTACGCTTACCAGTTATTTGGGTCGCTAAGGAGAACACAGGCAGTCATGCTCTAACGCGCTGGAACTTTTTATAGGCTTAAAGGTTTGTGCATAAATAAAGCCTGAAGGGATAGAAGTATAAGGAAAAATATTTTTTTTTTTAGCTTCGCCTGTGTTTTGATCCTAACATAAAAAGGCACTCAGCTCAGGAACGGAGCTTGGTCAGTCTACCTTTGAAAGCTGTTTTAAAAAATGAAAAAGGCAAAGAAAGCTACAAACAGCCCTCCGATTTGCAACCACGATTTGAGCCCAAAATTTATGTTGTTAAGTGAGACATTTTTCGGGTGGTTAAGTGCCCCAATTTACCACCTTTCTTGCCACAGTCATTAAATGAACATAGAAACATAGAAACATAGAAGATTGATGGCAGAAAAAGACCTCATGGTCCATCTAGTCTGCCCTTATACTATTTTCTGTATTTTATCTTAGGATGGATCTATGTTTATCCCAAGCATGTTTAAATTCAGTTACTGTGGATTTATCAACTATGTCTGCTGGACATTTGTTCCAAGCATCTACTACTCTTTCAGTAAAATAATATTACCTCACGTTGCTTCTGATCTTTCCCCCAACTAACCTCAGATTGTGCCCCCTTGTTCTTGTGTTCACTTTCCTATTAAAAACACTTCCCTTTTGAAACTTATTTAACCCTTTAACATATTTAAATGTTAAATGTTAAATGTTTAATCATCATCTTGCCCTACATGGCATCAGACCAGAATACCTCCAGAATTGACTTCTGCCGCATGAATCCCACCGACCAATTAGGTCCCACAGAGTTGGCCTTCTCCGGGTCCCATCAACTAAACAATGTCGGTTGGCGGGCCCCAGGGGGAGAGCCTTCTCTGTGGTGGCCCCGGCCCTTTGGAATCAACTCCTCCCAGAAATTAGAACCACCCCCACCCTCCTTGCCTTTCGTAAATTGCTAAAGACCCACCTATGTTGCCAGGTATGGGGGAATTAAGATACCCCCAGGCATAAATAGTTTATGCATATAATGATTGTGTTGCATGGTTTTAATGTTCGGGTTTTAAATGTTTTTTAATATTAGATTTGTTATACTGTGTTATTTTGTTGTGAGCCGCTCCGAGTCCACGGAGAGGGGAGGAATATAAATCTAATATATTATTATTATTGTTGTTGTTGTTGTTGTTATTGTTGTTGTTGTTGTTGTTGTTATTATTATTATTATTATTATTATTATTATTATTATTATTATCTTCTTTTAACGACTCCACAATCCAGTGATGGGTTTCAAAAAAATTTGCTAACAGTTTTGTGGGCGTGGTGTTGCTTGTGGGCGTGGCCGGGGAAGGGTACTGCAAAATGCCCATTTCTTCCCCACTCCAGGGGAAGAATAATGCAAAATCCCCATTCCCTCCTGATCAGCTGGGACTCGGAAGGCAGGGAATAGATGGGGGTGGGGACAATCAGAGGTGGTATTTACCGGTTCTCCAGAACTGGTCGGAACCAGGGATGAAATGCTCCTGGTTCACTCATGCCTGTCGGTCTTCGGAGAGCTAGTCGTGAAAGCAGCATGAGGCTCTGCCCAACTGCCTGGATGCCACCATTTGGGTTGTTTTATCCTCTGTGCATGCGCAAAGTATTCAGGACCAACAGGCACAAGCAAACTGGAAGCATTCCACCCCTGGTCAGAATCTGCTGAAACCCCCCTCTGCCATAATCCCTTGCAGGTTGGAGTCTTGGGCAATTGAATGGCGCTAGCAGAGTGTTTTACGGGCTGGATGCCTTTCCTGTCGCCAATGCGGAATTATATTCAGCAGATATATTCTCATTGTGCCCAGAGAGAAAAATATCTGCCTCTACCAAGGATCGAACTCTCAGCCTTCTGATTGTTGAGGCAAGCACTCCATCTCTAGGCCACTGCATGGAGCCAAATGAGCATTTACTGGCCTATTGCCCTTCCTGTTGCCAGCATGGAGTTTTGTTCAGCAGATATATTCCCATTTTGCCCAGAGAGAAAAATATCTACCTAGGATCGAACTCTCAGCCTCCTGATTGTTGAGGCAAGCACTCCACCTCTAGGCCACTGCACCACTCGGTTGATCATTTAGTATCCCAGTTGTTAAATGAATCCAGCTTCCCCCAGAAGGTCGCAAAAGGGGATCACGTGATCCTGGGACGTGGCAACGGTCATAAAGATGAACCGTTTGCCAAGCCTCTGAATTTGGTTGCATGTTCAAAGAGTTGTGGCTAAAGGACACAACTGGGAAAAATAGCCACAAATCACAGGTTTCAAACCTGCCGTAACTTTGAGCCTCTGAATTTTGGTTGCATGTTCAAAGAGTTGTGGCTAAAGGACACAACTGGGAAAAATAGCCACAAATCACAGGTTTCAAAGCTGCCGTAACTTTGAGCGGTCGCTAAACAAATCGTTACAATTTGAGAACTACCTGTATTTGTAGCTTCAGCTCTGGCCTTGGTAGGATTTTTTTTTTTTAGCCTTCCTAATCATTATTTCTGTCACATCAGCTCATTTTGGGAAATAACAGCAGGAAGCAGATCTTGCCGAGATGAATTGTTAGCACAAAAAATGTCTCTATATTCTTTTGGGAAGATGCTCGGGGACTCCCACAAAGATATAAATAATGATAGTAAAGTGGCTGGTTTCAGATGCTCGGCCAATTGATGTTCTCCTCAGTTCCTTCTTTGGGAGATCTGAGCTTCGATCTTCTAAAAATAGACTTCTTTCCTCTGGGCTACCAATTAAGCCCATTGTAAGTTGGGATCGCTTTGTCAAACAAAGAGGTAGGGATGGGTTTCGGAGAGAAGCTTATCCTTTGGGACATCTCCAATTGTTGGCTTTGACCTTTTCAGCCCTAAGCTGAAAGTGCCATGGGAAGCCATGGAGAAAATAAAGGATGAAAGAGAACGCAGAAGATGCCTTACCTGATCCTAGGGCCAAAGGGAGAAGATGTGGGATGGAGGCCCACCAATGTGTCCCTTCTCCACCATAAATGATGGGCTTTCATGGCCCAACCAGGAAACCATCAAGGAGATGACACTGTAGCTTCAAGAGAAGGTTGTTGGACCACATTCATTCTGGTGATGTTCGTCCGTCATGTTCGAAGAGGACCTTGTGGGCTGTCCATGATGTGTCCGCAGGTGGTTGGTGGTCTATATGGGCATGAAATGTTCTGCCACATGA
Organism: Erythrolamprus reginae; assembly: GCF_031021105.1. Classification (NCBI taxonomy): domain Eukaryota; kingdom Metazoa; phylum Chordata; class Lepidosauria; order Squamata; family Dipsadidae; genus Erythrolamprus; species Erythrolamprus reginae. The sequence goes on along the minus strand of NC_091959.1, from coordinate 36,513,652 downwards.
TGGGCAGACATGTATGTTGCAGAATTTGTAGCTTTGGCTTTGCTGAGTGCTCCGTTCTCTTCTGCTATGATTGGTCTTCTGTCCTTAGATGTCTGGCAGACTTGGTGGATCAGAATGCGCCATATTGATTGATCTTGTGCCAGGGTTTCCCAGGATCTGGTATTGATATCAAGGGACTTTAAAGGTGGTGTCAATATCAAGGGTCTTTCGTTGTAAGTTTGGGTTGAATGTTGATAGAACATAACATTGGTACCCTGCAATCGATTTGATAGTTAGCTTTATGGAAGGCTCCTAGCCTCCTGATTGTTTACGTGAGTACTCCATCTTTAGGCCACTGTGTGGAGCTGAGTGTTTTACTGGCCCATTGCTCTTCCTGTCACCAGCATGGAGTTTTGTTCAGCAGATCTATTCTCATTGTGCCCAAAGAGGGAAATATCTGCCTCTACCTAGGATCGAACTCTCGGCCTCCTGATTATGAGGCAAGAGCTCCACCTCTAGGCCACCGTACCACTCTGTTGATAATTTAGCTGGCTGGAGAATTCTGGGAGTTGAAGTCCACAAGTCTTGTAGGAGAATGTGACATTTTATTTCCAGGTGTTCTATCTTTTGCTGAGCATTCTAGAAACAAATCCCTTTCCCATCCATCTAAATCTCCTGTGGTGACTCACTTCTTGGGCATATTATAATAATAATAATAATAATAATAATAATAATAATAATAATAATAATAACAACAACAACAACAACAACAACAACAACAATTTATTAGATTTGTATGCCGCCCCTCTCCGGAGACTTGGAGTGGCTCACAACAATAATAAACAGTGTACAAATCCAATAATTAAAAAACAATTAAAAACCCTTGTCATTAAAATAGTCACACAGCCCAATCAAACCATACATAAACCGTAATAGCTAGTGGGTATATCAATTTCCCCATGCCTGGCGACATAGGTGGGCTTTCAACAACTTGCGAAAGGCACGGAGGGTGGGGCAGTTCTAATCTCCGAGGGGAGTTGTTTCCAGAGGCCGGGGCCACCAAAGAGAAGGCTCTTCCCCTGGGTCTCTCCAGACGGCATTGTTTAGTCAATGGGACCCAGAGAAGGCCAACTCTGTGGGACCTAATCGGCCGCTGGGATTCGTGCAGCAGAAGACGGTCCCGAAGGTATTCTGGTCCGATGCCATGTAGGACTTTATAGGTCATTACCAACAAATCCAAAGGATTTCAAGAGGACTTAAATAGGGGGTGGGTTTTTTATTTTTTATTTTTTGTAACATACTCTTTGATTTGAGAAAAAATAAAAAAAGCAATAACACAACTCTTTAAAAGAGATTGTTTACAAAGCTTGGACAACCTTGAACTACACCGCCTATGGTCTGACCTTAGCATAGTACACAAAATTGTCTGCTACAACATCCTACCCGTCGACAGCTTCTTCAGCTTCAAACGCAATAACATGTGCAAACAATAGGTACAAATTCAAGGTAAACCGCTGCAAACTTGATTGCAGAAAATATACGGCTACAGCAACAGAGTGGCCCAGGCCTGGAATCCTCTACCCGACTCCGTTGTTACTTCCTGAAACCCATGGGTGAAATTCAGCAGGGTTCAGACAGGTTCTGGAGAACTTGTAGCAGAAATGTTGAGTAGTTGGAGGATACCAACTATGGCTGGCACCAAAGTGGGGGTGGGAATGGAGATTTTTGCAATATCCTTCCCCCAGGAGTGGGGTGGGAATGGAGGTTGTGAAATATCTTTCCCCTGCCCTACCCACCATGTCACGCTGTATATTGACAGGCCCTCAGAGACATTTAGTAATGAAAGAGTTAATTATATGTGCCTTATTAGATCCTCCTATTATGATCTTCCTATTATGATGTAATATCCTACCAACTCACTTCTTTCTTCTTCACTCCTCATTCCCTCTTCTCTTCTAATCCTCCATCATGTAAAACGTATATTTGCGTGGTCCCTCGAGACAACTTTTATTTTGTTTATTTCTTTTTTTTAAATAAATATATCTTATTTGAACAAATGACTAAGGCTTTTATCCATCAACTCCGCGGGGTTAAGGTTCTAACGGACTTTAATCACTCACAAACCGCGACAAACCAAGCCATACCCACAGAACCATTCGAGAAAAATTTTTAATGTCACCCCTGCTCAAACCTCCATAGCTTTAATCTTCAATTGTCTACTGTGGACCTCACCCCATTCCTCAGAGGTCTGTAAGGGGGCCATGCATAAGTGCACCAGCATGACTACAGTCCCTGTCCTACCGCCCCTTTGGACCCGTTCAATTTTATCAATATCTTTTTGTAGATGAGGTCTCCAGAACTGAACACAGTATTCCAAATGTGGTCTCACCAGGATACTGTCAGGATATGATGGTTATGTGCACCACACTAGGCATAAGCACAATGTCTCATTACTTCCTTGAACGGTGTGTATTATTATTATTATTATTATCATTATCATTATTATTATTATGTCAATACAACACAGCAAACGAGATCACTATGCTAAATTTCGTATTTCATCACCAGTCGGGCGCTTCCCAGGCACCTAGGACTGCGTGATGTAGCGGCGAATTATGTTTGCCGATCCCAGTAAAGCGGCCTTTTGCAATTGACAGATGGAGATTTTGTCAATTCCAATGGTTTTCAAATGTCCGCTGAGATCCTTTGGCACTGCACCCAGCGTGCCAAGGACCACTGGGATCACTTTCACTGGCTTATGCCAGAGTCGTTGCAGCTCGATTTTTAGATTTTCGTATTTCACTAATTTCTCTAGCTGCGTCTCCTCAATTCTGCTCTCCCCTGGGATTGCGATGTCGATGAGCCATACTTTCTTTTTCTCTACAATCAGGATGTCTGGTGTGTTATGCTTCAGAATTTGGTCAGTCTGAAGTCGGAAGTCCCACATTATTATTATTATTATTATTATTATTATTATTATTATTATTATTATTACTATTATTATTATTATTATTATTATTATTATTATTATTATTATTATTATTTAGATTTGTATGCCACTCCTCTCCGCAGACTCGGGGCAGCTCACAGCAGTAATAAAACAATATACAGAAACAAATCTAATATTAAAAGTCTCAAATAATAAATCTAATATTAAAAGTCTAAACAATTTAAAAGTATACACACAAATTATTTAAAAAGCATACACACAACCATACCATACATAAAACTACACAGGCAAGGGGAGATATCTCAGTTCCCCCATGCCTGATGGCAGAAGTGGGTTTTAAGGAGTTTACGAAAGGCAAGGAGGGTGGGGGCAGTCCTAATCTCCGGGGGGAGCTGGTTCCAGAGGGTCGGGGCCACCACAGAGAAGGCTCTTCCCCTGGGTCCCGCCAGCCGACATTGCTTAGTCGACAGGACCCGGAGAAAGCCAACTCTGTGGGACCTAACCGGCCGCTGGGATTCGTGCGGCAGAAGGCGGTCTCGAATATATTCTGGTCTGGTGCCATAAAGGGCTTTATAGGTCATAACCAACACTTTGAATTGTGACTGGAAACTGATCGGTAACCAATGCAGACTGCGGAGTGTTGGTGCAACATGGGCATACCTAGGGAAGCCCATGATTGCTCTCGCTGTATGTGTATGTGTGTGGGGGGGGGGGGAGAGGAATATGAAAAGTCAGCTGCCAGTTCACGAAATTAAATTGGCAGGGACAACTATTGTTTCAGTGCCCTGCACAGACAATAGGAGGCTGATCATTATTTTAAGCCGTTGGTGTCGATAGGCGGTGATTCATTGCTATCTCTCTTGGCTCTCCTGATCGGGCGTTGAAAGAGCCTTGAAGAATAGCTGGTCCTCTGGAGAGACATTGTTTGCCCTGATAAATGTATCAAACTCCATTAGACTTTTATCTCAGGAGCCGATTTTGGGTAGCACGAGAGGATTTAGAGCAGCGAGTAAGTTCTCCCAGACAGCAAATCTTCCTCCTATTGACAAAAATGGAACACAAATCACCAGGTTTCGGGTTTTGTTTTTGCAAAAGCTGGATCCTCGGACAGCCTCCTCCCTTTCTACTTTTATTTTTCCTGATGTCAGCCTTCCTAAGAAGACCAGAACAGGAAATATGAACTAATTCTGCTTTGTTGTAAGACTGGAAGAAATAAATCATGCACGTCTGAAAGCAATAAATCTCTTCCATGCAGACTGATAAGTTCTGGGGGATCCTTTGGAGTTTCTTCCTCTAGCCCAGGGTTGGTGACGCTTCAACACTCAAAGAGTCATTTGGACTTGTTTCCCCACAGAAAAGAAAACACCAGGAGCCACAAAATCCTTCCCATGCCTCACTTATTTCCTGAGCGGCCATAGAACTATCCATATGTAGTTGAACAGAGTTGGCTTTCTTCGGGTCCCATCGACTAAACAATGTCGTCTGGTGGGACCCAGGGGAAGAGCTTTCTCTGTGGCGGCCCCGGCCCTCTGGAATCAACTCCCCCCGGAGATTCGAACTGCCCCCACCCTTCTTGCCTTCCGCAAGACCCTAAAGACCTGTCTATGTCTCCAGGCATGGGGAAATTAATGTATCCCCTTTTCTGACCATTAAGAGTTATGTGTGGTTGCGACTGTATTGTCTTGATTGTTTTTTTAGATAAAAGGATGTTATTTTTGTCTATTGAGTTATAATGGTTCTTTTTTATAGAGTGACATGTTGTCATTAAGGTCTTACTTAGGTAATGAGGTTTAAAGTATTTAGGTATTTTATAGGGGTCCATTATTAAAAATGCATGCCATCCGGCATGAAGGTCAAAACCTTCAATTGTTAATAGTCTTCTATTTTTAAGGGTCACCCAGTCTTTTAGCATCATTAAAATCGTTGCTTGGTAGTACAGGTGAAAATTGGGTAATCCAAGACCACCTCTGATTCTATGGTCTTGGAGATCTTGGATTGTTTTTTTAATTATAGCTTTTAATTATTAGATTTGTACTGTATTGTTTCTTACTGTTGTGAGCCGCCCCGAGTCTTCAGAGAGGGGCAGCATACAACAAGTCTAATAAATTATTATTATTATTATTATTATTATTATTATTATTATTATTATTATTTGCTGTTTTTACTTTGAATGGTGTGTAAATGTGGTTATCCCAAACTGACTATTGATGGCTGAACCTCAAACCTCGCCACCACCAACACTAGCAGGACAAGCTTTTGTGTATATATATAAACAGGGAACAAACCCTCACTCCCTGGTTGGTTAAGACGGCTTCTCCGTAGCAACTCCCAGAATGCACTGATTATGTTGCCTCTCTGCAAGCAAAGAGCCAAGTTCAGAGAACATCAAGGGTTCCACAGCTGTCCTCCTCCTCCTCCTTGTAAACTCCACTCCTTCTAGCAGTGATGATATATCCTAGTTGGGTAATATCTCTGGAGAGGGGCAGCATATAAATCCAATTAATAAATAAATAAATAATAATGAAATATCTGCAAGAATCCCACAGTCTTTGTCCTCCTCTTTCCCCTCCCCCACCTCCTCCCTGCAAATTCCACTCCTCCTAGCATGGATGACGTTATCTAATTGGTAATGAAACATCTGCAAGCAAGCAGCCAAGCTGAGAGAGGACCAAGGATCTCACCATCCTCCTCCTCTTCCTCCTCCTCCCATTTCTCCCCGTCCCTCCCCCCTCCCCTCCTCCTCCCTGCAAATTCCACTCTTTCTAGTATGGATGACGTTACCTAGTTGGGTAATGAAATGTCTGCAAGCAAGCAGCCAAGCTGAGAGAGGACCAAGGACTCCGCAGTTCAAAGACCCCGATCTAAGAACATAAGAACCTAAGAAGAGCCATGCTGAATCGGTCCAAAGCCCATCGAGTCCAGCATTCTGTGTCCCACAGTGGCCCACCAATTGTACATGGAGATCATGAGCAGAAAGAGAAGGCAAGACCCTCCCTTTCCCTTGACCCCCAACAAATGGTACTCAAGGGAATCCTGCCTGCCTCAAAATAAAGGCAGCACATGGACATCCGTTTCAATAACCACCGATACACTTGGCATCCCTGAATCTGTCTAATCCTGCCTTGAAGCTATCCAGGCTGACAGCTGTCATGACCTCTTCTGGAAGTGAATTCCATCAACCAGGGACCCTCTGGGTGGAGAAATATTTCCCTTGATTTGTCCTCACTTTCTTTCCTATGAGCTTTAGGGAGTGCCCCCTTGTCCTAGTATTGTGTGATGGAGAAAAGAATTTTTCTCTATCCACCTTTTCTATCCCGTGCATGCTTTTATACACTTTGATCAAGTCACCCCTTAAACACCGTCTTTCAAGGCTGAAGAGACCAAGGCGCTGTAACCTGGTTTCATAAGGGAGATGCTCCATTTCTTTGATCATGCTTGTTGCCCTTTTTTTGCACCTTTTCCAGTTCCATTATTCCAGAACTCTATACAGTACTCCAAGTGTGTACACAGTATTCCAACTATAAATATTCTCTTCTATCCAAGAGTTCCACGTGGCGTATGGAAATACTAACAACGTGCAACTAGTTTTCTTGAGTCACAGCTCACCCGCTAAGCTGACACTGGTCCCGGGGTGCTCTTAATTATTCATCCAGGGCTCGTCTCATCACTGTAACGTGTATGTGATTCCCGTGAGTTCTCAATCAGACAAAAAACACGCCCCTCTTATCTGAACACTGGCCTCGCCATCTGCCAGCCCTTGGCCTTTTACCTAAGAATTCTTTTGCCGTTTCTGCTACACAAGGCACCTGATGAAGTGATTTTTTAAATATTTGTAGGCCGGTACCTGTTGATTGCAATTTCTGCCGGCCTTGATGAAGTGCCCTGTTTGTTTTGCTTGTGTTTTATCTTTCTTTTTTTTTCCCCTCTCCTCTGGGTCTTTTACGTTGATAGAAAATTGTTTGGCTATTCAAGGCTAAGAGAGAAAAAAATGCTTTTCTCTCTCCACCCTCCCAGAAAAATAACTTCTTCTTTTTAAAGAGAGTCGGGGGGGGGGGGAAAACAAACAAGCACCTCTTTATTTATTTATTTATTTGTTTGTTTGTTTGTTTATCTATTTATTTATTTATATTTGATGGCAGAAAAAGACCTCAAGGTCCATCTAGTCTGCCCTTATACTATTTCCTGTATTTTATCTTAGGATGGATCTATGTTTATCCCAGGCATGTTTCAATTCAATCACTGTGGATTTACCAACCACGCCTGCTGAAAGTTTGTTCCAAGCATCTACTACTCTTTCAGTCAAATAATATTTTCTCCTGCATAAAACGTATCAGGAAAGACTTAATGAACTCAATCTGTACCGTCTGGAGGACAGAAGGAAAAGGGGGGACATGATCGAAACATTTAAATATGTCAAAGGGTTAAATAAGGTTCAGGAGGAAAGTGTTTTTAATAGGAAAGTGAACACAAGAACAAGGGGACACAATCTGAAGTTAGTTGGGGGAAAGATCAAAAGCAACATGAGAAAATATTATTTTACTGAAAGAGTAGTAGATCCTTGGAACAAACTTCCAGCAGACGTGGTTGGTAAATCCAGAGTAACTGAATTTAAACATGCCTGGGATAAACATAGATCCATCCTAAGATAAAATACAAAAAATAGTATAAGGGCAGACTAGATGGATCGTGAGGTCTTTTTCTGCTCAGACTTCTATGTTTCTATATTTCTGTGTGTCCCCTTGTTCTTGTGTTCACTTTCCTATTAAAAGGACTTCCCTCCTGGACCTTATTTAACCCTTTAACATATTTAAATGTTTCGGTCATGTCCCCCCTTTTCCTTCTGTCCTCCAGACTATTCAGATTGAGTTCATGAAGTCTTTCCTGATACGTTTTATGCTTAAGACCTTCCACCAGTCTTGTAGCCCATCTATGGATCTATGCTGTCCTTTTCTGTAGACTCAGGGCCGCTCAGGGAAAACAAGCCTCCACTAATGTTTAAATCAGTTGTGAAATCTACTAACCTTCCATACTGGTTTGGAAGCATGTCATTTATTGATTGATAGTTAGTTAGTTAGTTAGTTAGTTAGTTAGTTAGTTAGTTAGTTAGTTAGTTAGTTAGTTATTGGATTTATATGCCAACCCTCTCCAAGGACTCGGGGCAGCTTACAATATATTTTTTTAAAAAATGAAAACATCTTAAATCCAATTAACTATACAATTAACTAAACTAACACCCAAACTTATTAAAAATCAATCACTCCCATTCACACAACAAACATACATTTTGTTCATCGGCCAGCGGGCAAATAATTAATAGCCCCAAGCCTGGCTGCATAGATGAGTCTTCAGACTCTTGCCGAAAGCAAGGAGCGTGGGGGCAGTGCAAATCTCAGAGGGAAGCTGATTTCAGAGGGCCGGGGGCCCCACAGAGAAGGCTCTTCCCCTAGCCCCCACCAAGTGACATTATCTAGTTGACGGGACCTGGAGAAGGTGGAACTCTGTGGGACCTGACCGGTTGTTGGGATTCATGCGGTAGGAGGCAGTCCCATAGGTATTCTGTCCCGATGCCATATAGAGCATTATAGGTCATAACCAAGACTTTGAATTGCGTCCGAAAACCGATCGGCAGCCAATACCGATTGGCTTCTCTCACACTCACCTTGTATTCCATCCCCTCCTCCCTGGTGCCCACCCCTGCTTTTAGCCTCCAGTCCCCTAATCCAGTGTTTCCCAACCTTGGCAACTTGAAGATATCTGGACTTCAACTCCCAGAATTCCCCAGCCAGCGAATTCTGGGAGTTGAAGTCCAAATATCTTCAAGTTGCCAAGGTTGGTAAATACTGCCCTAATCATCTCTTCTGCACTTTCTCCAGAGTTTCAAGGTCTTTTTTGTAGTGTGGTGACCAAAACTGGATGCAGTACTCTCGGTGTGGTCTTACTAAGGCATTATAGAGTGGTATTAGTGCCTCCCTTCATCTTGATTGTACCCTTCTGTTAATGCAATGCTCTTGTCGTGCCTTCATGTGCTTTCGAGAATAGGTGGACTGTTTTCTCCATGGCAACCCCTCAAATACTAGAACATTGTTATCATGTCACTCCTAGTCTTTCTTCTCACTAGACTAAACATACTAAATTCCTACAGCCACTCATCATACGTTTGAGCCTCCAGTCCCCTAATCATCTTGCTTGCTCTTCTCTGCACTCTTTCTAGAGTCTCAACATTTTTATTTTATTTATTTATTTTATTCATTTGTCCAATACATAAATACATAGGAAGAGAATAGACATGAAGTAATATATATAAAGATAAATGTAAAAAATAGAGGAGAAGATATATGAAAGGAAGAAAATATATATGATATATAAGATAAAGGAAAGACAATTGGACAGGGGACGAAAGGCACACTAATGCACTTATGTACGCCCCTTACTGGCCTCTTAGGAACCTGGAGAGGTCAATTGTGGAGAGTCTAAGGGAGAAATATTGGGGGTTAGGGGTTGACACTACTGAGTCCGGTAATGAGTTCCACGCTTCAACAACTTGATTGCTAAAGTCATATTTTTTATAGTCAAGCTTGGAGCGATTAATATTAAGTTTGAATCTGTTGCGTGCTCTTGTGTTGTTGCAGTTGAAGCTGAAGTATTCACTGACAGGCAGGACGTTGCAGCATATGATTTTGTGGGCAATACTTAGATCGTGTTTTAGGCGTCATAGTTCTAAGTTTTCTAGACCTAGGATTGATAGTCTGCTTTCGTAGGGTATTCTGTTTCGAGTGGAGGAGTGAAGGGCTCTTCTGGTGAAGTGTCTTTGGACATTTTCTAGGGTGTTGATGTCCGAGATGTGGTATGGGTTCCAGACAGATGAACTGTATTCAAGGATGGGTCTGGCAAAAGTTTTGTAGGCTCTGGTGAGTAGTGTGAGATTGCCGGAGCAGAAGCTGCATAGGATCAGTTTAACAACTCTAGAAGCCTTTTTGGCGATATTGTTGCAGTGGGCTTTGGCACTTAGATCATTTGATATTAGTATTCCAAGGTCTTTTACTGAGTGGGGGTTGGCTGTAAGATTTTGTTTATTCAGTTTATATATGAGGTTCGGATTCTTTTTGCTGATGTGGAGGGTAGAACATTTGTTGGTTGATATCTTGTCGTGCCTTCATGTGCTTTCGAGAATAGGTGGACTGTTTTCTCCATGGCAACCCCTCAAATACTGGAACATTGCTATCATGTCACCCCTAGTCTTTCTTCTCACTAGACTAAACATACTAAATTCCTACAGCCGCTCATCATATGTTTGAGTCTCCAGTCCCCTAATCATCTCGCTTGCTCTTCTCTGCACTCTTTCTAGAGTCTCAACATCTTTTTTTATAGTGTGGTGACCAAAACTGGATGCAATATTCCAAGTGTGGTCTTCTTAAAGCTTTGTAAATCTAAACTTAACATACTAAAACTTAATGTGATCTCAATTCTGTCCCTGTACATTAATGCAGCTTCATATTAACATAGAAACATTGAAGATTGACGGCAGAAAAAGACCTTGTGGTCCATCTCGTCTGCCCTTATACTATTTCCTATATTTTATCTTAGGATGGATATATGTTTGTCCCAGGCATCTTTAAATTCAGTTACTGTGGATTTACCAACCACGTCTGCTGGAAGTTTGTTCCAAGCATCTACTTCTCTTTCAGTAAAATAATATTTTCTCACGTTACTTCTAATCTTTCCCCCAACTAACCTCAGATTGTGCCTCCTTGTTCTTGGGTTCACTTTCCTATTAAAAACACTTCTTTCCTGAACCTTATTTAACCCTTTAACATATTTAAATGTTTCAATCATGTCCCCCCCTTTCCCTTCTGTCCTCCAAACTATATCAGCCAAGCATTCTACTCGCTTTCCCTACCGCCTGACCACAATGTTCACCCATGTTGAGACTGTCCGAAATCACTACCCCTAAATCCTTCACCTCTGAAGATTTTGCTAGCAAAGAACTGCCAATACGATACTCAGATTGAGGATTCCTTTTGCCCAAGTGCACTATTTAATATTAAATAGATTAATGGATTAACAAACGATTAGTGGCAATGCTGAAAATGAATGAATGGCCCATCTCAAAGCTTTGTGACGGTGTTTCAGGGTGGATGGATGGATGAGGGAATGTTTATTCAATGGTACTGTACATCAGTTATGGCTTCAGAATTTCAAAAAGGCATCTATTACGGGATGGAAGAGACAAGCCCATTTATTTATTTAAACCTGGATGATGATGAATTGATTAAAATGCAGAGAACTAATCAGGCTAAACATCTTTAATCCAGTAATAATATCCACCGACAGTATGGACAACAGGCTGTATCGTGGTACAATATAGTCCCGAAGATGTTACCTGGTAAGATAGTAAAATATTTGCAAGAAAGCAAACATTTATTTTATTATGGTATTTAAATTGTTTTTTAAATATTGGATTTGTAGGCTGCTTATTATTGTTGTGAGCCGCCCTGAGTCTTCAGAGAGGGGTGGCATACAAATCTAATAAATTATTATTATTATTATTATTATTATTATTATTATTATTATTATTAAGCAACCAGGTTTACAGATCATCAAGGATGCCATAGTCATTGCTGTCATCGTCAACCTCCTCCTCCTGCTCCACTAAACCCCACTCCCTTCTTGCATTGATGGTGTTACCTAGTTTGGTAATGAAATGTCTGCAAGGAAATTACCAAGCTCAGAGAGCGCCAAGGACCCCACAGTCATCGTCACCATCCTCTTCCTCCTTCTCCCCCCTGCAAACCCCACTCCCTTCTAGCACTGGTGGTGCTACCTTGTTAGGCCACAAAATGTCTGGAGGCAAATAACTCAGCTCAGAGGGCACAAATTCCACCCCAAACTCCAAATATGATATTCTATTGAAACTTCCTTATAGCACAGTTATTGTTCCCTAGCTGGGTCATGAAACATTATTATTATTATTATTATTATTATTATTATTATTATTATTAATTAATTAATTAATTATTAGATTTGTATGCCGCCCCTCTCCATAGACTCGGGGCGGCTCACAACAGTTCATAACAAATCTAATAATTTACAATTTAAAATATTTTAAAAACCCCATTATTAAGCAGACATACGTACAAACATACCATACATAAACTGTATAGGCCTGGGGGAGATATCTCAATTCCCCCATGCCTGATGGCAAAGGTGGGTTTTGAGGAGTTTACGAAAGGCAAGGAGGGTGGGGGCAGTTCTAATCTCTGGGGGGAGTTGGTTCCAGAGAGTCGGGGCCGCCACAGAGAAGGCTCGTCCCCTGGGGCCCGCCAACCGACATTGTTTAGTTCACGGGACCCGGAGAAGGCCCACTCTGTGGCACCTAATCAGTCGCTGGGATTCGTGCAGCAGAAGGCGGTCTCGGAGATATTCTGGTCCGATGCCATGAACGGCTTTATAATAATAATAATTTAATAATAATTTATTAGATTTGTATGCCGCCCCTTTCCGAAGACTCGGGGCGGCTCACAACAACGATAAAAACAATATTATACTGGCACAAATCTAATATTAAAAAAAACCTAAAAACCCTATCATAATTAAAAACCAAACAGCACATACATACCAAACATAAATTATAATAAGCCTGGGGGAAAGGTGTCTCAAAACCCCCATGCCTGGCGGTATAGGTGGGTCTTAAGTAGTTTACGGAAGACATAGGTCATAACCAACATACACATCTAATAAATAAGTAAGTAAACCACCAAACTCAAAGACCTCACAGTCCTCCTCCTCTTCCTCTTCTTCCTCCATTAAATCTCACTCCCTTCCAGCACTGATGATGTTATCTAGTTTGGTAATGAAATGTCTGTAGGAAAACTACCAAGCTCAGAGAATACTAACGACCTCACAGTTGTCGTTGTCCTCCTCCTCCTCTTCCTCCTCTTCGTCTTCCTCCTCGTCTTCCTCCTCCTCCTCCTCCATTATATCTCACCCTTCTAGTACTGATGATGTTATCTAGTTTGGTAATGAAATGTCTGTAGGAAAACTACCAAGCTCAGAGAATACTAATGACCTCACAGTCGTCGTTGTCCTCCTCCTCCTCCATTAAACCTCACTCCCTCCTAGCACTGATGATGTTACCTAATTTGGTAATGAAACGTCTCTAGCAAAACTACCAAGCTCAGAGAGGACCAAGGACCCCTATTCCCCACTGCAGAACATTTGCACGGATGTCTCCCTTCTCCTTTCTCATTTCAGGCAGCCCAATTTCATCGACGGTCCTTCCTTGCCATGGTGATGGACCACCAACCTTTTATTTCTTGAAGAGTGAAGCAGGTTTTTTTAGAGAAGCTAGAATGAAAAGCTTCGTGGTGCAATCCATCAGTAGGAACGAGACAACAGCCTAACCAGTTTTGTAATTGTTGTTGTTTTTTAAAAGGGAACAAAAACGAGTTCCAAGTTTCACTTCTTAGGCAAAGTTGGAAACGGTGGTTAAAGGAAAAAGCAGCTCCACCTCTGAGGAATAAAAGCCTGTCCTATTGACTCATTAAGGAAATGGCTCTCTAGAATGAACCAAGCTTGAGTATGTCTAACGTGGAGCACTCTAACGCAAGCAATTAAGAAGAGCTCAATGCAAGATTGACCTACTGGCTCTGTTGGCCACGGACATATATCTAAAATAATTTTCCATCAGCATAAATCTCAAAGCTTTCTCCCTCCCCATTAGCAGTTACCCTTTAGGGATGATAAACCCAGCATTTGGAAATAACTTTTTTTTTTTTTTAGTTGGGTCAAACGCAAGTAGGGTGGTTTGTGTTTGGTCTGTATTTATGGGGTCGTAAATCTGAATCAGATTTATCTCATATGCATGCTGCATTTTATGGAAAGGGAGAACGATTATTACCAACGTCTTTTCTGGGAAATTTCAAAGAGTTCTTTGACTTGGAGCATCAGGGTCCAAAACCTTTCAAAGCCTGCAAACGAATTCCCCTGTGTTTATTGCCGAATTTATAGGACGAGGGGTTGATTTACTTATTGGGTAAATTGATATGGTTGGCACCCAGCCTCTTCGAATAATTCCTGCACTAGGAAGAGACATTTGGCCCAATTTATTTGTACAGACATTCGATCCAACCCCACAAACGCGACAACATCTCTGACGTGAACGCAAAAAATTCTTTATTAGGAATGCCAGCAACCCCCGCAAAATGTTTCTTTCACAGGCTAACAAGACCATCTGTCTAGAAGATTAATAGTTGTCTGCCACCCCTATTCATCTCCACCTACTGCCTTTTATCCCCAGAGTTAAGGTGAGGCCTCGCTAGTGGTGGCTCTTCCATCCCAAGGACCGGCCCATAGATTTCCACTGCTCTCCTCTGCTTTCTGGGTATCCGTGCATCAGGCAATGGATCCAGCTGTTCCTCCTCTTTCTCATCAGCCACCTCTAAAGCTGGAGTCTGTTGACTCTCCATCTGAGGGTTGATGGATGGTCCAGGCTCAACATCTCTCTGGAGGCCCAACCAGAGGAAAGATGTCAGTATTATTGGTTGGGTTTGGCAATATATAAACAAACTATCAACATACTGTATGTTTAAATGAATTATAACACTAGAGCTTTAAGAGTTAGTGTTGCAGTTAGCCATAAGAGGGTGCCAGAAGCGTATCTCTCTTTCTTTCTCTCTCTCTCTCTCTCTCCCCCTCTCTCTCCTTCTCTCTTTCTCTCCTAGTTCCATTCCTTCTTCCCATGACTCCTCCCCCTCCTCTGATTTGGCTGCTGCTACAGTCCACAACAGTAGTCCTTGACGTACAACACTTCGTCGAGTTCAAAGTTACAACAGCACTGAAAAAAATTGACTTAAGGCCATTTTTTGCACTTTGCAACATCCCCATGGTCACGTGATCAACATTATTTCCTAGGGAGTCAAGTGTAGCCAATGTGACAGCACTCTTGTGTCATATGTGTGTGTTTAGAGAGTTTTGTGAAACCCTCAGAGAAATTCTCGCACACAAACGTGCATCCGGACTCAGTAATGGGCAGCCAAAAGTTTTACTGCTATACTGTGGGTGTGGATTATTTTGTGGGTGTGGCTTAATGGTCATGTGACTCAGTAGAAGTGGCTTGCCAGACATGTGACCAGGTGGGAGTGGCTTGAATGATTATCATCATTCAAGTGAACTGTTAAGTCCTCTACGTACAACCTTACCAGTGTCGCTTGCTGGGGTGACAATTTCCTTCGCGCTTCCCGTGCTCTCCTTCCTGGGTCACACACACACCCCGCCCGAAGGGGTGGGTGCTGCCAGAAGCATAAATGCTGCCCGCGCCACTTCCGCCCATGGCTTCTGCTTGCAACTCAGGCGGGAGGTGGCCATGTGAGGCTGGAGGGGAGTTGGGCAGGAGAGAGGGAAGCTCGTCCGAGGCCAGGAAGGAGGAAAGAGGAAAAAAGCAAGGAGTGCAGATGCAACAGCAGCAGGGGGAAAAAGGAGAGCTGAGCTGAGCCCAGGAATCCAGGAAGTGACAGCTGCCGATCAGCTGGAGCTGTTCATGCATCTTCATTTCCGCCGGTGGAACTGTGTTCCACCCCGTCCTAGCCTGCTGCCTACCCCTGTCCGCACCCTTGAAAGTAAAATAGTGAAGGCTCAAAGCAGGTGGCTAAGTCTCAATTCAGCTCACCAACGGTGAATCTGTTTGGCATTCTGTTTCCCATTCCATTCATTTTTTTAAAAAAAAGGATTCAGATGTGTGAGTCAGATCCCTCTGGGTTTTCAAATCAATTTGGCAAAAAATAGAACATGTGTCAAGTGTCAGGCTTGGAAACCGTTTTTGGGCCTTGGATCTGAAGGGCTACCAACATTAGGGCAGTGGAAAACTGGGAGTAGGGATTGGATGGAGCTGGGGAGATAAGATGCACTTTTTCCCGCCCCCCAAAAGAGGCTGAAAATTTAGGTGCATCTTATTCTCCAAATGTAGCTTTTTCAAAGCTTTTTTCCCCCAGCCCTAATAATCTCCTAATGATCTTCCCGGCTCTTCCTGGCTTGCAGGATTTTTTCATTGCTACTCCCTCCAAAGATGTTTTTTTCCCAACCCTAAGTCTTTGCAGGCTTGTTTTCATTGCTACTCCCTCTGAATAAGGTTTTTCCAGCCCTAAGTCTTTGCAGGCTTTTTTTCACTGCTACTCCCTCTAAATAAGGTTTTTCCCAGCCCTAAGTCTTTGCAGGCTTGTTTTCATTGCTACTCTCTGTGAATAAGGGTTTTTTTCCAGCCCTAAATCTTAGCAGGCTTGTTTTCATTGCTACTCCCTCTAAAGGTTTTTTCCAGCCCTAAGTCTTTGCAGGCTTGTTTTCCTTGCTACTCCCTCTAAAGGTTTTTTCCAGCCCTACGTCTTTGCAGGCTTATTTTCATTGCTACTCCCTCTGAATAAGGTTTTTTCCTAAGTCTTTGCAAGTTTTTTTTCATTGCTACTCCCTCCAAAAAGTTTTTTTTCAGCCCTAACCAGGAGATAAAATAATGTGTTGAAACTGGCCAGACTTAGGATGCTAGCCAGATGAATACCTGGTAGGTAGAACCCACCTCCCTCTATTTTCCTTTCCCAAAACTCTTACTGTCTTATACTGTACTCTGAAAAATACGGTACCACCCCTGGCTTTCTCCAGTGAATATCCTCATTCTACCCTACACCTGAATTTAGACTCTGCTTGGAAAACTCTCCTTACTATCCACCATAGGCTTCCCACATTTCCAGCTGGTTTTTCATTTACAAATTTTGGAAGTTGCAAAGGCGACATGGATTGAATACCCAATGGGCCAGGTTGGTTAAGTGAGCTACTTTTCACCAAAAGAGTTTTTCTTACACCTCTACGATAAACAGTTGTTTTTGTGACAGGCTGGGATATTAAATCTGCAACTTGCATCCATCAGCTCACATCTATCTGCTCTATTGATTACTTTTAGACATTTCCTTTTGTAGCCATCGGGCTGATAAATGAGCACCAGAGGCTCCAGATTTGAGAAGCTAAGATCAGTTTATTTAACAGGGTTTAAAAAAAAAAAAAAACCACCAGGAGTTTAAATATAATGGAACAAATTGGGTGAGAACCTAAGAATTTTTGGATCTGCAGATTGTCAAATTAGACTCTCATCCTTGACATTTCTAAGAAGTCCATCAGGGATATGAATCTGGTTAGAACATTCCAACAATCTTTTTGGCCACAATAGTTGGTCTTCCACAGCAAGAGTGGAAGTGATGTGCCGGTGCCTGGAGGCTGTTGAGGTCTGGATGTGTGTCAACAAACTGAAACTCAACCCAGACAAGATGGAGTGGCTGTGGGTCTTGCCTCCCAAGGACAATTCCATCTGTCCGTCCATTACCCTGGGGTGGGGGAACTATTGACCCCCTCAGAGAGGGTGCGCAACTTGGGCGTCCTCCTCGATCCACAGCTGACATTGGAACATCATCTTTCGGCTGTGGCGAGGAGGGCGTTTGCCCAGGTTCGCCTGGTGCACCAGTTGCGGTCCTATTTGGACAGGAAGTCACTGCTCACAGTCGCTCATGCCCTCATCACCTCGAGGTTCGATTACTGCAATGCTCTCTACATGGGGCTACCCTTGAAAAGTGTTCGGAAACTTCAGATCGTGCAGAATGCGGCCGCGAGAGCCATCGTGGGGCTTCCTAGATTCGCCCACGTTTCTGCAACACTCCGTGGCCTGCATTGGCTGCCGATCAGTTTCCGGTCACAATTCAAAGTGTTGGTTATGACCTTTAAAGCCCTGCATGGCATTGGACCAGAGTACCTCCGTAACCGCCTGCTACCGCACGAATCCCAGCGACCGATAAGGTCCCACAGAGTTGGCCTTCTCCGGGTCCCGTCGACCAAATAATGTTGTTTGGCGGGCCCCATGGGAAGAGCCTTCTCTGTGGCAGCCTGGAATCAACTCTGGAATCAACTCCCCCCGGAGATTAGAACTGCCCCCACCCTCCTTGTCTTTCGTAAATTACTCAAGACCCATCTATACCGCCAGGCATGGGGGAGTTGAGACACCTTTCCCCCAGGCTTTTTTATATTTATGTTTGGATATGTATATGTTGTTTGCTTTTTTAAAATATGATAGGGTTTTATGTGCTTTTTAATATTAGATTTGTTTTTCGCTGGAATATTGTTTTTATTATTGTTGTGAGCAGCCCCGAGTCTTCGGAGAGGGGCGGCATACAAATCTAATAAATTGAAATTGAAATTGAAGAGTGCTCAGAAACTGCAAATTGTGCAAAATGCAGCTGTGTGGGCTATTGTGGGGCTTTCAAGATCAGCCCACATTTAAACTTCACTCTGTGAGCTGTATTGGTTTCTGGATGCAATTTAAAGTGTTGGTTCTGACCTACAAAGCCCTACATGACTTAGGACCAGATTACCTATCTTCTGTCTCATGAATCCTAGCGGACGCTTAGGTCCCACAGAGTCAGCCTTCTTCAGATCCCGTCTGCCACACAATGTTGGGACCTAGGGGAGGAGCCTTCTCTGTGATGGCCCCAGTCCTTTGCAACGAACTCCCTCTGGAGATATGTATCACCCCGTCCCTCCTGGTTTTTTGCAAAGCTTTGAAGACCTATCTCTGCCAGTGGGCATGGGGCTGTGAGCGGTGAGAGACTGTGAGTGACCGGATTGGATGAATGTGGATGAATGAGTTGAGATGGATGGATTTTTTAAAGAAACTTTCTTACTTTTGTAGCATTTTTTAAAAATTAGATTTCTACACATTGTATTGTATTGTATTTGTTATGCTGCACGCTGTCCTGAGTCAGTTGAGAAATAATAATTTAATTTAATAATAATTTATCAGATTTGTATGCCGCTCCTCTCCGCAGACTCAGGGCGGCTCACAGCAACAATAATAACAATATAACAAATCTAATGTTTAAAAACATCATTAAAACCATACAACACAAACATACCATACATAAACTATATAAGCCTGGGGGGTATCTCAATTCCACCAGACCTGGTGACATAGGTGGGTCTTAAGCAATTTACAAAAGGCAAGGGGGATGTGGGGCAGTTCTAATCTCTGGGAGGAGTTGATTCCAGAGGGCTGGGGCTGCCACAGAGAAGGCTCTTCCCCTGGGGCCCGCCAGATGACATTGTTTAGTCGACGGGACCCGGAGAAGGCCAACTCTGTAGGACCTAACCGGTCTCTGGGATTCGTGTGGCAGAAGGCGGTCTCGGAGGTATTCTGGTCCGATGCCATGTAGGGCTTTATAGGTCATTACTAACACTTTGAATTGTGACTGGAAACTAATTGGCAGCCAGTGCAGGCCGCGGAGTGTTGGAGAGACATGGGTGAAACTAGGTAGCCCCACGATCGCTCTCGTGGCCGCATTCTGCATGATTTGGAGTTTCCAAACACTTTTCAAAGGTAGCCCCACGTAGAGAGCGTTGTAGTAGTCGAATAGTTTCATGTAGATATTAAATAGCAAGACATAAATAGAAAGACAGCATAGAAGTCAAACAAACAAACAAACAAACGAGTAAAATGAACATCTTCATTTGTGGTTAGTTGCAAAGTCATGTCCAATCCGTGGTCAACGTTCCTCCAAGTCTTCCTGTCCTCTACCATCCTGTGGAGTCATTTAAGGTTCCCTTTGCCCTGAAATGTCACGATTTTTCTCAGGCTGCAAACAGGTTTACAAAAAACACCCCTCCTCACTTCCCACCCAATTCCCAATATCTCCCAAGCATTCCTTTCCCTCCTCCCTTCATTTCAATTGTCCAGTTGCGAGTAAAGAGGTCAGCCTTGAGGTCAGGATTCCAAGTAACTCCTCCAATGAAAGAAAACTCTGAGGCTTGAGTTTCCTCAAAATTCCATTTTATTGGGAAAATCCAAATCTGAAAGGTTCCGGTCTTCCCTACCCAAAAGAAAGTCCACGTCCCTGCCCCAGCACCCACATGTCCATCACATTGTCCAATCAATGCACCATCTCCACTGAAGATGCCTCCCAGGAACACCCCTCCTGGTGCAGGTTAGAGTGACCTTGACTCTTGGAGAAAGGATTGCTATTTTGACTATCTCTCCAGTTTCATACAATCCTCCCTCCCAGTTTCCCCTCTACTAAATGTGGCAGGCCTGAAGGTCCAAGGCCCAAAATGTTTTCCAGGCCTGACACATGGAACACTACAAAAAAGAGAGAGAGAGAGAGAGATGATTTACAGACTGTGTTGTCCTCATCACTTCTGAATTAAAAGCAGATGTTCCTGTAAAAACCCTAATAACTTGTTTTGGTGTGGAACGGGAGGTTAAAAAAAATGAATCTCTGGTTTTGATGATTGGACAGAATAAATGATAGAAAGGAAATAATTATGTTGCAATCATAAAGAGGCAAATTTGTATTTATCACTGCTGTGAAGAAGATCAGAAGCTACTTATATATTCCCCCACCCTCTATTTGCAGGGTCTTTGATGCTCTCGGTTTGGTTGTTTGCTTGCAGATGTTTCATTACCAAAGTAGGTGACATCATCAGCGCTAGGAGGGAGGGGGACTTATGGAGTGGAGGAAAAGAGAGGAGGAGGAGAAGGAGAAAGAGCCCCATGTGTCTGGGTGCTATCTGAGCTTGGTTGTTTTCTTGTAGATGTTTCATGGATAACATTATCAGTACTAGAAAGGAGGAGGAGGAGGAGGAGGAGGGAGGGAGGGAGGGAGGGCGAAAGGGAGAGCGAGAAGGAGGTGTCCAGTGAATCTGGGTGCTCTTCAGGTTTGATGGTTTTTCTTGAAGATGTTTCATTGCCAAAGTAGATAACATCATCAATGCTCGGAGAGGGTCCGCAACTTGGGCGTCCTCCTCGATCCACAGCTCACATTAGAGAACCATCTTTCAGCTGTGGCGAAGGGGGCGTTTGCCCAGGTTCGCCTGGTGCACCAGTTGCGGCCCTATCTGGACCAGGACTCACTGCTCACAGTCACTCATGCCCTCATCACCTCAAGGTTCAACTACTGTAATGCTCTCTACATGGGGCTACCTTTGAAAAGTGTTCGGAAACTCCAGATCGTGCAGAATGCAGCTGCGAGAGCAGTCATGGGCTTACCTAGGTATGCCCATGTTTCACCAACACTCCGCAGTCTGCATTGGTTGCCGATCAATTTCCGGTCACAATTCAAAGTGTTGGTTATGACCTTTAAAGCCCTTCATGGCACTGGACCAGAATACCTCCGAGACCGCCTGCTGCCGCACGAATCCCAGCGACCGATTAGGTCCCACAGAGTGGCCCTTCTCCGGGTCCCGTCAACTAAACAATGTCGGTTGGCGGGCCCCAGAGGAAGAGCCTTCTCTGTGGCGGCCCCGGCCCTCTGGAACCAAATCCCCCCGGAGATTAGAACTGCCCCTACTCTCCTTGCCTTTCGTAAGCTCCTTAAGACCCACCTTTGTCGTCAGGCATGGGGGAACTGAGACATCTCCCCCAGGCATTTACAATTTATGAATGGTATGTCTGTATGTATGTTTGTTTAGAAAATTGGGGTTTTTAAAAATATTTTTAAATAGTAATTTAGATTTGTTGTAAATTGTTTTCACTTTGCTGTGAGCCGCCCCGAGTCTGTGGAGAGGGGGGGCATACAAATCTAAATAATAAATAAATAAATAAATAAATAAATAAATAAATAAATAAATAAATAAATAAATGCTAAAAGGGAGTGGGGAAGTATAAGAGAGAGAAGAGAAGAAGGGAAAGGAGAAGGAGGAGGAGAAGAGAGACTGGGAAAAGATGTAGGATGTAGGATGCTTGGCTGCATAGCTAGAGGTATAACAAGCAGGAAGAGGGAGATTATGATCCCGCTATATAGAGCGCTGGTGAGACCACATTTGGAGCACTGTGTTCAGTTCTGGAGACCTCACCTACAAAAAGATATTGACAAAATGGAACGGGTCCAAACACGGGCTACAAGAATGGTGGAAGGTCTTAAGCATAAAACGTATCAGGAAACACTCAATGAACTCAATCTGTATAGTCTGGAGGACAGAAGGAAAAGGGTGGACATGATCGAAACATTTAAATATGTCAAAGGGTTAAATAAGGTCCAGGAGGGAAGTGTTTTTAATAGGAAAGTGGGCACAAGAACAAGGGGACACAATCTGAAGCTAGTTGGGGGAAAGATCAAAAGCAACATGAGAAAATATTATTTTACTGAAAGAGTAGTAGGTCCTTGGAACAAACTTCCAGCAGACGTGGTTGGTAAATCCACAGTAACTGAATTGAAACATGCCTGGG
Organism: Erythrolamprus reginae; assembly: GCF_031021105.1. Taxonomy (NCBI): domain Eukaryota; kingdom Metazoa; phylum Chordata; class Lepidosauria; order Squamata; family Dipsadidae; genus Erythrolamprus; species Erythrolamprus reginae. The sequence goes on along the minus strand of NC_091959.1, from coordinate 36,491,480 downwards.
ATAAACACATATCCATCCTAAGATAAAATATAGGAAATAGTATAAGGGCAGATTAGATGGACCATGAGGTCTTTTTCTGCCGTCAGTTTTCTATGTTTCTATGTTTCTATGTTTGGTGCTCACAGAGCATGGTTGTTCTTGCAGACGTTTCATCACCAAACTAGGTAACATCATCAGTCCTAGCTTTTTCTTTTATCTCCTTTCTTGCAGTTTTAACTTTTTCTATGGTTTCTCTCTTCTTTTCTTTTTTTTCCCTCACTTTGCACCAATTTGTAATCTGTGTTTTAATTTAAAAAAAAATGAATAAAATTACCCAAAATAATAGATCGAAAAGGAGACGTTTTCGCAGCGAGCCTGAACTTGGAGCCCATCAACCCTACAAATGATTTGGAAGAATTAAAAATGCAAATGGTCATAGTTTCCTTCCTTGGGGTTACCCTTCTCTTCCTCCTGAGAAATACACTTCCTTCTAAAGACCTGAAACAAACACAGGGCAGACAGATGCATTCCTTTTCTTTAAAAAAAAAAAAGTAAAAATCCACTCACGTTTGAATTGAGTAAAGAAATTGCAAAGTGCACATCAGGGTGTTGTTCTCCGGATTGAGAATTGAATTTGCCTTTTTATCTGCACCGCCTAACTGGTCTGTAGCGGTGACACATGGCGAAATCTGGATGGCGTCGGTAAGAGACCGACATAAACGACAGTAGTAAATGAATCCGCCGGTTTTTCTATTTTGGTCACGTTTCCGGCTGGGCCCTGCGTCCATAACTGCCAATAATAATAAAAAATGACAACCTAACATGGTCATCAGGTGTAAGAGGAAAAAAAAGACATCCTTATGTGTAATTCTTTCCATTCATCAGATTATGGAAATCACGTTGCATGTCCCGAAGACGTAACCTGCTATTGAGATGAGATTTATTTTCGGAGTGCAGAGAGCTGACATTAACATAAGTTCTGGGGCTAAATCGTTCCGGCGGGATTTAGACATTAAGCAATTGTTGCCGAATGCCACACACTGTACTTGGCACGGCTCCGCAGCTGCTGTTTGCAGGTTTCCAGGGGTCTTGTTAGAAAATCCCTCTGAAGGCTGACGGCCCCTCCAACAGCCAAATCAGATGAGGAGGAGGAGGCCGTGTGAGAGTCCGGACAGCATCAAGGCAACCTGGGAGCTCCAAGGGGGAAGAAGGAATGGAGTTGTTGGAGAGAGAGAGAGACACACACACACAGCCTGGGCCCTCCAACAGCTCTCAGATTTATTTAATTTATTTATTTATTAGATTAGATTAGACTCGGGGCAGCTCACAACAACAGTAATACAATATACAGAGTACAAGTCCAATTCAAAGTGTTGGTTATGACCGATAAAGCCCTTCATGGCACCGGATCAGAATATCTACAAGACCGCCTTCTGCCGCACGAATCCCAGCGGCTGGTTAGGTCCCACAGAGTTGGCCTTCCCCCAGGTCCCGTCGACTAAACAATGTTGGTTGGCGGGACCCAGGGGAAGGGCCTTCTCTGTGGCAGCCCCGACCCTCTGGAACCAGCTACCCCCAGAGGTTAGGACTGCCCCCACCCTCCTTGCCTTTCGTAAACTTCTTAAAACCCATCTCTGCCATCAGGCATGGGGGAACTGAAACATCTCCCCTTGCCTATGTAGTTTTATGTATGGTATGTTTGTACGTATGCTTTTTTATATAATGGGGTTTTTAGGTTTTTTAATGTAAAATTGTTATTTTAGACTTTAATATTAGATTTGTCATTGTATATTGTTTTTATCACTGTTGTGAGCCACCCCGAGTCTGCGGAGAAGGGCGGCATACAAATCTAATAAATAATAATAATAATAATAATAATAATAATAATAATAATATAAATTAAAAACGAAATTTAAAACCCATAGATATTAAAAACAATTATTACTGCACAATCATACCATTCTCATGTATTACAGTCAGGAAAAAAAGGTGGTAGTGGGGGGAAGAGATCATTATTCCCCCCATGCCTGGCGACATAGATAGATCTTCAACATCTTGCGGAAGGCGGGAAGAGTAGGGGCAATTTGAATCTCCGGGGGGGAGTTGGTTCCAGAGGGCCGGGGCCGCCATACGGGAGGCTCTTCCCCTGGGTCCCGCCAGACGGCATTGTTTAGTGGACAGGACCCAGAGAAGGCCAACTCTGTGGGACCTGATTGATGGAGAATCAACAGCCCCCAGATCTGGAGGTGGCTGATGAAGAGGAAGAGGAACAGCTGGGTCCAGTGCCTGACGCACCGATACACAGAAGGCAGAGGAGAGGAGAGCAGTAGAAATCTATGGGCCAGTCCTTGGGTTGGAAGAGCCGCCACTGTCAAAGTTTAAAATAGCATCCCAGTAAACAGAGTCTGAGGCATGGCCTTCTCAAAGTTACAAGATAAAATCGGATACAAAATACAAAATTTATGAAACCCAAACATAAAACCTAAGTCTGAAGACCCCAGACCATAAAAACCATTCAACCAAATTCATCCAATCACAGTCATACGGTCAGCTGGAACAGAATGTCGGTGCACAATGGCCCTTATGGCGAGAAAGGTAATAAAGTGAGCCAAGTCTCTCTCTCTCTCTCAGTAAATGTCTAACCGAGTCACCGAAAATTTGGGTTCAGTTCTGGTCCTTAAGATGAGGAATACTTGTAGTCCAGCTGGGCCTTATGTCCGTTTCTGTCGTGCCTCTTCTCTCCACCTTTCTTCCTTTGCTGTAAAAGGTTTTGCTTTTATATTTCCAGCTAGTCAGGATTGACCTTCTGGCAATGGGCAGAGGGAAGGGAGGGAGGGAGGGAGAGAGGGAGGGAACATAGAAACATAGAAACATAGAAAACTGACGGCAGAAAAAGACCTCATGATCCATCTAGTCTGCCCTTGTACTATTTCCTGTATTTTATCTTAGGATGGATATATGTTTATCCCAGGCATGTTTAAATTCAATTACTGTGGATTTACCAACCATGTCTGCTGGAAGTTTGTTCCAAGGATCTACTACTCTTTCAGTAAAATAATATTTTCTCATGTTGCTTTTGATCTTTCCCTCAACTAACTTCAGATTGTGTCCCCTTGTTCTTGTGTTCACTTTCCTATTATAAACACTTCCCTCCTGGACCTTATTTAACCCTTTAACATATTTAAATATTTTGATCATGTCCCCCCTTTTCCTTCTGTCCTCCAGACTATACAGATGGAGTTCATGAAGTCTTTCCTGATACGTTTTATGCTTAAGACCTTCCACCATTCTTGTAGCCCGTCTTTGGACCCGTTCAATTTTGTCAATATCTTTTTGTAGGTGAGGTCTCCAGAACTGAACATAGTATTCCAAATGTGGTCTCACCAGCGCTCTATATAAGGGGATCACAATCTCCCTCTTCCTGCTTGTTATACCTCTAGCTATGCAGCGAAGCATCCTACTTGTTTTCCTATGGCCCGACCACACTGCTCACCCATTTTGAGACTGTCAGAAATCACTACCCCTAAATCCTTCTCTTCTGAAGTTTTTGCTAACACAGAAGGAAGGAAGGAAGGTATTAGGTAAATTCAAGTGGTGCATTCTTATCAATATTGATCCATTCTTATCAACATTGCAGCGAGTCATTCATCAAACAGTTGACCGTTGAAAATGGGGTCGTGGAAGGTTCAGGCAGTCAATAAGGAAAAAACTGGGGAGCTGTGGCGGAATGTGGTCTGGATTCCCAAGAGCGAAGGAGGGGCTGCCTTTCAGAGAACCAAGAGACAGCAAAGTTGAGATAGTTTGTGGATGGGAAGAAGAAAGTAAAGATGGCTACTCCCTAGTAATCCTCACTGCGTACTGATAATGTTATCTAGGTGGGTCATGAAATGTGGGCAAGTCATCCGCCAAGCTCAGAGAGCCCCAAGGAGCCCACAGCCCTCATCCCCACTCCTTTTAGATTTATATACTGCTTCACAGTGCTTTCCAGCCAGGGCTGGGCAGCAGGCAGGACAGGGTGGAACGCAGTTCCACCGGCGTAAATGAAGATGTGTGTGCAGCTCCAGCTGATCGGCGGCTGTCACTTCCTGGATTACTAGTCTCAGCTCAGCTCTCTTTTTCCCCCCCTGCTGCTGCTGCTGCTACTACGTCTGTGCTCCTTGCTTTTTTCCTCTTTCCTCCTTCCTGGCCTCGGATGAGCTTCCCTCTCTCCTGCCCGGCTCCCCTCCAGCCTCACGCGGCCACCTCCCACCTGAGGTGCAAGCAGAAGGCCTGGGTGGAAGCGGCGCTGGCAGCATTTATGCTTCTGGCAGCACCCGTTCGCCTAGCTACCCAGCCTGAGGCAGGGGGGCACCCAGGAAGGAGAGTGTGGGAAACGCGAAGCAAATTGTCACCCCAGCAAGCGACACTGGTAAGGTTGTAAGTTGAGGACTTAACAGTTCACTTGAATGATGATGATCATTCAAGCCACTCCCACCTGGTCTCATGACCGGCAAGCCACTCCTACCCAGTCATATGACCATTAAGCCACACCCTCAAAATAAGCCATACCCACAGACAGTGTGGTAGTAAAACCTTTGGCTGCCCATTATTGTTTCCAGCCCATTCTAAGTGGTTTACACTCTTGCCCCCAACAATTTGGGTTCTCATTTTACCCACCTTGGAAGGATGGAAGGCTGAGTCAATCTGGAGCTAGTCAGGATTGACCTCCTGGCAATGGGCAGGGTGAATGAAGGAAGGAAGGAAGGAGGGAGAGAGGGAGGGAGGGAGGGAGGGAGGGAAGGAAGGAAGGAAGGACAATAGTTCTTAGACTTATATACTGCTTCCCAGTGTTTTACAGCCCTCTCTAAGTGGTTTACAGAGTCAGCCTCTTGCCCCCAACAATCTGAGTCCTCATTTTACCCACCTTGGAAGGATGGAAGGCGGTCAGGATGGTGTAGAGATTTATGAAATGATCAGTTATTAATTAATTACTGGTTTCCCAGCACCTGACAGCCTTTTGACGTCAAGAAGCTGACAGGTTCAGTGATTTGGATAAGCAAGTGACAGGCATGGCCAATCATCATTGATGCTGACGTGCAGCTGCTAAAGTATAAGATGACGTCACCTGCTCACCTGAAGAAACAAAGCAACTTAGGATTCCAGTTAGGAAGAATAGGAGTAGTAGGTCAATTCCAATTCCTATGACAAGGCATCATGTAAAACAGATATAGACAATTTGCAAGAGTATTGGGACATCCCTGGTGGAACAAAATGTTCAACTTTTGCTATTATTGGGGAAATGGGCAATTATTTCTCCTTCTCCTCCTCTTTCTCCTCCTTCTCCTCTTTCTCCTTCTCCTTCCTGCTCCTCTTCCTCCTCCTTCATCTCCTCCTTTTTCTCTCTTCCTTCCTTTCCTCCTTCCCCCTCTTCTCCTTCCCCCTTTCCTTCTCTTTCTCCTTCTTCTTCTCCCTCTCCTTCTCCTCTTTCTCCTCCTCTTTCTCCTTCTCCTTCCTGCTCCTCTTCCTCCTCCTTCATCTCCTCCTTTTTCTCTCTTCCTTCCTTTCCTCCTTCCCCCTCTTCTCCTTCCCCCTTTCCTTCTCTTTCTCCTTCTTCTTCTCCCTCTCCTTCTCCTCTTTCTCCTCCTCTTTCTCCTTCTCCTTCCTGCTCCTCTTCCTCCTCCTTCATCTCCTTCTTTTCCTCCTTTTCTTTTTCTCTCCTACTTCCTTTCCTCCTTCCACCTCTCCTTCTCCTCTTTCTCCTCCTTCTCCTCCTTCTCCCTCTCCCTCTCCTTCTCCTCTTTCTCCTTCTCCTTCCTGCTCCTCTTCCTCCTCCTTCATCTCCTTTTTCTCTCTTCCTTCCTTTCCTCCTTCCCCCTCTTCTCCTTCCCCCTTTCCTTCTCTTTCTCCTTCTCCTTCTCCCTCTCCTTCTCCTCTTTCTCCTTCTCCTCCTTCCTGCTCCTCTTCCTCCTCCTTCATCTCCTTCATCTCCTTCTTTTCCTCCTTCCCCCACTCCTTCTCCTCTTTCTCCTTCTCCCTCTCCCTCTCCTTCTCCTCTTTCTCCTTCTCCTTCCTGCTCCTCTTTCTCCTCCATCTCCTTCTCCTCCTTCCTTTCCTCCTTCCCCCACACCTTCTCCTCTTTCTCCTTCTCCCTCTCCTCTTTCTCCTCCTTCTCCTTCCTGCTCCTCTTTCTCCTCCATCTCCTTCTTCTCCTTCTTTTCCTTTTCTCCTCCTTCCTTTCTTCCTTCCCCCACTCCTTCTCCTCTTTCTCCTTCTCCCTCTTCTTCTCCTTCTCCTCTTTCTCCTTCTCCTCCTTCCTGCTCCTCTTTCTCCTCCTTCATCTTCTCCTTCTTTCCTCCTGCTTCCTTCTCCTTCCTCCTCCTTCTCTTCCTCCATCTCCCTTTTCCCTCCTCTTCCCCTAGTTCTCCCCTTTTCTATTCCCCTCCTCCTTCTCTTCTCTACTGTCGCCTCTCTTTAATCATCCTCAATTAACATCTGTGGCAAACCCAGACCTTGGTTCGGGCCAGGGCTCTGCATCTGGAGGACTAGAGAGGGACGCGGGAATGGCGAGGCTCCTTGAGGATGTCAAACATTTTAGAGTGTGTTGGTTTAGAAGCTTACTAAATTTAAACACAAGCATTAACACAGCCTTAGGCTCTCTTGACAGATATAAACTCTTCCTTGGGGGATTGCGGTAATGCTGTCTAATCAGCTTAAGGAGTTAATTAAACAGCTGTCACTTAGTTTCTTAATTCGGGGACTTGATGCTAAATAAGATCTGAAATTAGTTTTGCATGGCTGAGGCGTGATCTTTTGATGCACCGGATGATAGCTGCCAGCTCAAGAGGAAAGGGGCCAGACGGGAGAGGTGTGAATTGAATCAAGAGATTCAACAGCCGTCTCTCTCCAACTGGGAAACTTTTTAGATGAGTGAACTTCCACTCCCAGAATCCCTCCTCCTCTTTGTAAACCCCACACTCTTCTAGCACCGATGCTGTTGCCTAGATGGGCGATGAGATGTCTGTACGGGTCCAAAGATGGGCTGCAAGAATGGTGGAAGGTCTTAAGCATAAAACCTATCAGGAAAGACTTCATGAACTCAATCTGTATAGTCTGGAGGACAGAAGGGAAAGGGGGGACATGATCAAAACCTTTAAATATGTCCAAGGGTTAAATAAGGTCCAGGAGGGAAGTGTTTTTAATAGGAAAGTGAACACAAGAACAAGGGGACACAATCTGAAGTTAGTTGGGGGAAAGATCAAAAGCAACATGAGAAAATATTATTTTACTGAAAGAGTAGTAGATCCTTGGAACAAACCTCCAGCAGACGTGGTAGATAAATCCACAGTAATTGAATTTAAACATGCCTGGGATAAACATATATCCATCCTAAGAGAAAATACAGAAAATAGTACAGACTAGATGGACCATGAGGTCTTTTTCTGCTGTCAGTCTTCTATGTTTCTATGTAAGAAAATATCCAGTTTGGTCATCAGCACTTAATTTTTTTTAAGTGCCAAAAAATGCCCTCCTGTAGCTTTTTTGTGAGCCAAAAATCAGCTGGCCGGCACATACATGCACGTTGGAGCTGAGCTAGGACAGGAGCTGGCTCACGGTCCAGCAGATACGGCTCTACGTGCTACTTGTGGCACCTGCGCCATAGATGCACCATCACTGACCTACAAGGTCCCTTCCAACTCGGTAAATCTAAATCTAACCTCAGAGATCACTAAGGACACCCCACAGTCCTTATTTTATTTATTCAATTTTTATGCCGCCCTTCCCCTTAGACTCAGGGTGGAAAAGATTGAAGGCAAAGTGGATAAAGAAAAGACCTGGTCATGGCTTACAAGTGGAACACTCAGAAAGGAGACAGAAGGACTAATACTGGCGGCACAAGAACAGGCCATTAGAACAAATGCTGTCAAAGCCAGAATTGAAAAATCAACAGACGATCCAAAGTGCAGACTCTGTAAAGAAACAGATGAAACAATCAATCAAATACTCAGCTGCTGCAAAAGGATCGCACAGACTGACTACAAGCATAGACATGATGCTGTGGCACAGATGATCCACTGGAACTTGTGCCGCAACTACCATTTCCCAGTGGCAAAGAACTGGTGGGATCATAAGCCCGAAAAAGTGGTTGAAAATGAGCAAGCAAAACTACTGTGGGACTTCCGACTTCAGACTGACCAAATTCTGAAGCATAACACACCAGACATCCTGATTGTGGAGAAAAAGAAAGTATGGATCATCGACATCGCAATCCCAGGGGACAGCAGAATTGAGGAGAAGCATCTAGAGAAATTAGTGAAATACGAAGATCTAAAAATCGAGCTGCAACGACTCTGACATAAGCCCGTGAAAGTGGTCCCAGTGGTACTTGGCACGCTGGGTGCAGTGCCAAGGATCTCAGCGGACATTTGAAAACCATCGGAATTGACAAAATCTCCACCTGTCAATTACAAAAAGCTGCTTTACTGGGATCGGCAAACATAATTTGCCGCTACATGACGCAGTCCTAGGTGCTTGGGAAGCGCACGACTGGTGATGAAATATGAAATCCAGCATAGTGGTCTCATTTGCTTTGTTGTGTTGACATTAATAATAATAATTATTATTATTATTAATATTATTATTAATATTATTATTAATATTAATATTATTTATTAGATTTGTATGTCGCCCCTCTCCGAGGACTTGGAGTGACTCACAGCAACAATAAAATACAATAGAATACAAATCCAATATAAACTATATTAAAAAAAACACGTTATTATTAAAAACTAGCAATTATAAAACAGTCACACCAATCTCAAATGTTTAAGTCAGAAAAGGTGAGGGGGGGGATTGCTTGGTGGCATAGGTGGATCTTCTCCTGTCTTCTCCCCCATGCTTGGCGGCATAGATTGCTTCTTCTCCTGTCTTCAGAAGGTGTGGAGAATAGCTTGATCCCCTCTTCTTTATGGCAACCCCTGAGATATTGGAAGACTGCCTGGTCCTTCTCTTCTCTAGACTAATCTTGCCCAGTTCCTGCGACCGTCCTTCATATGTTTTAGTCTCCAGGCCTTTGATCATTTAGATAGATTCAGATTAAAAGAGTTGGAAGGGACCTTGGAGGTCATCTACTCCAGTGTTTCCCAACCTTGGCAACTTGAAGGTATTTGAACTTCAACTCCCAGAATTCCCCAGCCAGCAAATGCTGACTGGGGAATTCTGGGAGTTGAAGTCCAGATATCTTCAAGTTGCCAAGGTTGGGAAACACTGATCTAGTCCAACCCACCGCCCATGCAGGAGACCCTACACCATTTCTGCAACTGTTTGTCCTATGTTCTAGCCTCCAGCACCCTTTCTAGAGTCTCAACATATTTTTCATATTGTATCGACCAAAACTGGATGCAATATTCCAAATGTGGGTGAAAGCTGTTGATGAATTTTAATGTGGTTTTCTTTCTTTCTGTGGTACATTGTATGTTTGATGCTCCACGTAGAACCTCCGTGGCACTTGGTGGGAGTTAATTGCCAATCCGGTTCCCCTGCTTCCCCCCCCTCCCGCCAATGCCTTCAAATTATGTATTGAAAATCCCCCATGCCACTAATGTCCTGAAACATTTTGATGGCATTTTAATGGCTCTTTAATTCGGTATTGTATTAAGGAAACAAAGAGCAGCTCTCAATTGTAGTTAAAGCTAATAGGCTTATCTGCAGGCTCTCCAATATATTAATAATTTGGAAAACTTTGCTGCAACTATTACATACTTGGTTGCTAAGGATCCGGATTTTGAATTTTTGATAGTATCAGACCTGCCCCAACCTGATCCCCTAGGACAGGGGTCTGCAACCTGAAGCTCTGGACCCATGTGTGGCTCTTTCAACCCTATGCTGTGGCTCCCTGTCGCTTAGTATATGTGTCATAACCACCAATGTGTGACACTTGGTGGCACGTGATTTATTGAGCTGTTTTGAGCCATCTTTGGGGGGGGGTAGTTCAAATTGTTTTTGTTGCATGCAGAAATTAAACTCTGCAGCAGTTGATTGATTTCATAAACGCAACATACAGTGGTAAGTCTACCTAAGAACGCCTCTACTTAAGAACTTTTCTAGATAAGAACCAGGTATTCAAGATTTTTTTGCCTCTACTTAAGAACCGTTTTCCACTTAAGAACCCAAGCAAGGGAAAAATTTCCCAGGAAATTTGAGAGCGGCACGAAGGCCTGGCCAGTTTTCTGCCATTCCCCCTTTAATCCCGGCGATCTGGGATGCCAGAGGAGCCTTTTGGTGACACTTAAGGAGGCTTTGGCAGTCCAGAGCGAACGAAGAATTTTCCTTTCTCTGGGCGCTTGGAGAATGTTGTGGTTAGCTCTGGCCCAGCTCCTGCCCCAAGGAATGTGCAGGTGGATGTGGGGGAGACATCCACATGCCGCAGGCCTGTTTTGCTCCCGATGGAATCTGCCAATGAAGCCTCCTCTGACCAAGTCAGCATGAGTGACAGGGAAGAGGGGAGTTTGGCAGACAGCCCAGGAGGAGATCAATCAACTGTATCATGTTTGGATTCTGAACAAGAATTAATGACAAATCACACATGCGTAGAGTGATGCATAGGAGACAACAACTAAAGGATTATTACAAGAGAAAATGAGGCCACCTGTGGTTGGGTGGGGCTCCAGTAATTAGGGCTGCTGCTATAAATAGCAGGGTGTGGGTTTGGCCGTTGTGAAAGAGTATCTGATCGTAATTCGTCAGGAATCCTGGGTTGCTGGTTTCTGGATTTTGCTTGTTGATTTTTCTTGCCTTTGAAAACAAAGCAGAGCAACGTGTGTGTGTGTGTGTGTGTGTGTGTATCTCACTTCGTTGGAAGAAGAAGGGGTGTGAAGTTTCTTCACAGCTGCTAGCTAAGTACTTAATGACTGCTTAAGGTTAATTGTAAAGACTACCCGGTTGTTTTGGGACGAGTGCTCTTTGCAATACAAAAAGAGTGCTTAGTTTATTTTGAATTTTGGGATAAAGAACATTGTTTTGAATTTTCAAATGTGTGTGTGTCTGGAATTTGTACCCTTGAATTTTCGGGAGGCTCCTACCAGAGAGCCCGGCAGAACAGAGCGGGAATAAACTTCTGCCAGCACCCCGAGAAAAGAAACGCTCCCTTCGCTCTGGGCAGCCAAGGAGTCACCACAGCGAAGGAAAGGCACCGGCTATCTGGACAGAACATTGTGGCTCCTGGTGTTTTCTTTTGGGTGAGAAACGGGCCAAATGGCGTGGTTAAGGTTGCTGATCCCTGCCTTAGGAAAGTAAAACCATCGACTCCATTTGGTTGAAGTGAAACAGACAGGTAGTCCTTGACTTACAATTATAACAATTATAATTTATTTATAATTCCAAATGATGCTAACTGTAGTCTATAGTGTTTTCTTCTTGTCCCTTCCAAGGTCCCTTTGAATTCTATGAATCTGTATTCTGTGTTCTGTTCTATATAATAGATATAATTCAGCCGGGGGTGGGGGGGTATTGCTAATTCAGCCAATATTTTGTATGCCAAAATTGATTTCCCTGTTTGAATCTCGGGGTCATTTCAATTTTTTTTTAACCAAAAAATCTCCCAAACCCCTGTTTGCAGAATTTTCTACTTACCGGATAATCACACTTAAGGCTAATCATTCTACCAATTGAATCATTTCAATAATCCAGTATTAGTTACGGCTGGAAAAAACCGCAGTCCTCTTTCAAAATGTTTGGTATGGTTTAAATATCTACCCCCCTCTTTTTCCTTCCTTCCTTCCTTCCTTCCTTCCTTCCTTTCATTCTTTTTTCTTTCTTTCTTTCCTTCTTTTCTTTCTTTCTTTCCTTCTTTTCTTTCTTTCTTTCTTTCTTTCTCCTTCATTCCTCCCTTCTGTCTTTCTTTCTCTCTCTCTTCCTTCCTTTCATTCTTTTTTCTTTCCTTCCTTCCTTTTCTTTCTTTCTTTCTTTCTTTCTCTTTCCTTCCTTCCTTCCTTCCTTCTTTCTTTCCTTCCTTCCTCCCTTTCTTCCTTCCTTCCTTCCTTCTTTCTTTCTCTTTGTGAAATTAGCAACATCCTAGATTTTTTACTTCTTTTCTTTCTTTCTTTCTCCTTCATTCCTTCTTTCTTTCTCTCTTCCTTCCTTCCTTTCATTCTTTTTTCTTTCCTTCCTTCGTTTTCTTTCTTTCTCTTTCCTTCCTTCCTTCCTTCTTTCTTTCTTTCCTTCCTTCCTCCCTTTCTTCCTTCCTTCCTTCCTTCTTTCTTTCTCTTTGTGAAATTAGCAACATCCTAGATTTTTTGAAATCATTTACACGCTGGGAAATGACCCATATATCTCTGGGGAAGCTCTCTTAAGTATTCTGCTTTGTGTCTAGCAAATAAAATCATTTCTTAGCGTATTTTCCCTCGGGGGTATCCTGCAATCCTCTCAACCTTAGAAGACCCCGTAGTAGGAGCGCTTTATTTCCAAAGATCCCTCTTGTTGTTTAATCTGGTCAGAGAGCTTGTCATTTCTTTTCTCCAGAGCTGAGAGAGAAGGATTTCAAACGCCCAGGCTCATTAAAGAGAGATTCATGGTTTATGCCAGCGCAAGCAAACATTCCTCTAAAGAATAGAGCTAGTCCTCGCTTTACGACTGCAATTGAACCCCAAATTTCTGGTGTTGAGGGAGACCTTGGTTAAGCGAGCTTTGCCCTGTTTTACAACATTCCTTGCCGCAATAGTGAAAAGTGAATCATTGCGGTTGTTAACTGAGTGATGCCATTGTTAAGCCAATCTGGCTTCCCCATCGACTTTGCTGGTCAAAAGATCACCAAAGGGGAATCAGGTGACCCTGGGGACATGGCAACCATCATAAATCCATGCCAGTTGCCCAGCATTTTGAATTTTTATCACATGACCCTGGAGATAATCTGCAAAGGTCATCACTGTGAAACGGTCACTTTTTCCAGTGCCATTGCAATTTGGAGTGGTCACTAAATGAAAGGTAGGGGTTCGGGAAAACCTCTAGCTAAGATTCTGTGCAGTTTGGAGAACCCCCAAATCCCACTCCTCCTCCTTCAAATTCCACCTCCTTCTAGAACTGATGATGTTACCTTGTTTGGCTAATGAAATACTGTATCTGCAAGAAAACCACCAAACTCAGAGAATACTAGCAACCTCACAGTCTTCCTCGTCTTCACAAAGCCCTCTCCTTCTAATTCTGATTATGTTATGTAGTTGGGTGATGAAATGTTTGCAAGAAAGAAACTGAGTACCAAGGACCTCTTATTTCAACCCCAACATTACAAATATTCTCCTTTATTGGCACCTCACATTCTTCCTATTTCAGCTCACGAAAACAAAAATTGAAAACTTAAACTAAGGGGCATAACGTTTGCTAACAATCCATTTCCAGGTTACACTACCACAGCCTAAACTCTACCATGCATAATTCATCCCCCCCTATTTAATCTCAGGAGAAGTGGGAAGGAATTCCAAAAGGCATCACAAATCTCGGTAACTCTAATCCTGACAATTAAACTGTTCTGTCCCAGCACCGAGCCCCCAAAAATCAGATGCACACCACCGGATTAAGAAATAAAGGATGTTACTTAAGGTCTTATTTAAGAGTCTTTTCTCAAAGAAGTTAAATACTAGCAAAAACTTCACCGCTCTGATTATAAAGTCTTTAGCAGCTGGCCAAAATCCCAGGAGTAGATAAATACAACAACTAATTACTGGATTGCAGTAGGTTTTCTTATCTTGGTGAGCTTATCTTGGTGAGCCTTGGTGGTGCAGTGGTTAGAGTGCAGTAGTGCAAGCTGCTTTTGCTGACCGCTGGCTGTAGTTCAGCATTTCAAATCTCATCAGGCTCAAGGTCGACTCAGCCTTCCATCCTTCCGAGGTGGGTCAAATGAGGACCCAGATGGGGCAATATGCCGACTCTGTAAACCGCTTAGAGAGGGCTAGAAAGCACTGTGAAGTGGTATATAAGTTTAAATGCTAAGGGCTATTGCCATCTTCGACTTACAAAATTTGGCTGAAAGCCCAGATCTCAATTAAGGAAGCCAAGAATAGTAGTCCTTTTAAAACACAGGCCGAAAATATGGGAACTGAAACTAGATGTGTAAGATTGAATGATGTTGTTCTCTGCACTGGAGTGATTCATGACTCTGTCTTAAATATGCTGAGGACGTGGCCCAGTAGTCAGCAGTGTTACTCAGGAGGAAACCTCCTCCTGAGTAATCACTATTGCCTTGCAAATCCTAACATCCAGAAGAAGCTCCTCCTCTTCTCCTGAGTCACTCATCTCAGGATTATTATTATTATTATTATTATTATTATTATTATTATTAATTAGATTTTGTATGCCGTCCCTCTCTGAAGACTCGGGGCGGCTCACAACAATGATAAAAACCATATTATAATGGCAGAAATCTAATATTAAAAAACTAAAAACCCTATCATAATTAAAAACCAAACAGCACATACATACCAAACATAAATTATAATAAGCCTGGGGGAAAGATGTCTCAAATCACCCATGCCTGGCGGTATGGGTGAGTCTTAAGTAGTTTACAGAAGACAAGGAGGGTGGGAGTAGTTCTAATCTCTGGGGGGGAATTGATTCCAGAGGGCTGGGGCTACCACAGAGAAGGCTCTTTCCCTGGGGCCCGCCAGACGACATTGTTTAGTCAATGGGACCCGGAGAAGGCCAACTCTGTGGGACCTTATCGGCTGCTGGGATTCGTGCGGTAGCAGGTGGTTCCGGAGGTACTCTGGTCCAATGCCATGTAGGGCTGTGCAGAAGGCCCTGTTTGCATCCTGGTTAGGATGTGCAGAAGGTCCTGGTTGCTCTCCAGCCTCTGACCCCACATCCTCTTCCCTGTCATTTTTGGGTGCTGTTGTGGTTGGCTCTGGGTCAGCTCCTGCAACGGGGAATTTGGACGTTGCTTCAGGGGAATTCTCAGGTTCACAGAGACTGGTGTTATTGCCAGCAGATTCTGATAGTGAAGATTCACTGCCAAGGACAGACAGTAGGGGAGAGGAATCAGAAGGAGAGATGAGTGCAGCCAGCCCATCAGTTAATGCTCCCATTAGTGAGATGTCAGAATCAGAGGAGGATCCGGTTGTGGGTGCCCGTGTGCGCAGGCTCATGGCAAGAAGGGCCCAGCTGCGTAGGCGGCGTCGAAGATAAGTGAGAACACCTGTTGCAGAGGCAATTAGGTTAATGTGTGTAGTGATAACTTACGGGCATTGGGGAGTGTGCGTGTGGGCATTTATCCGTTGGAGAAAGGCCATTGCTACTGTTTGGATTATTCCAGGACTTCTACTGACTTTTTGGACACTTCACAGTTAAATAACTCTGTGGATTCATTGAAGATTCACAGCTGCCTTAATTGCTCGCTTGTTTTGTCTTTTGCCGCATTCCAGGACTGTTATCTAGGTGAGAGAAATTTGGCTCTTTTTAGAGTATGTGCTCACAAAACTGTTTGGATAAACTTACTTGCATTTATTCTGCGACGGTGTGTGTGTTTGAACTTGCATTCCTAACTCACTGTGGGCTATTCGTGGAAGGGATCCTGGCATAACAGGTGCCCAGAAAAAAAAAGCCTGTACCACGGCTCCACTGTCTCTGCGTCCTCTGGGTCCATTACTAATTGCGTGGGACACGAGTGGGCCACAACAAACATTGTAAAAACAATTTTCTCACGGTAAAAATAACCAAACCATCATGGTACAGCCAGATAATTTCTTCTCATGTCTATAAGCATTGAATTTCCTGGTTTGTTCAGTTTGGGATTGTTTAACACATTTGTTTGCATCCAGTTAATTTTGAGGCCAATCTCGGCAGGTTTACTCCGTGGTAAAGCCTGTCACATTTCTGGGAGGAAAAAAAAAAAGCAAATCCCGAAAGATGGGGAGAAAAGAGGCTTTGCTTTGCATCTCTCTGAAAGCAACAGCTTGCTTTTGAAGTAGCATAAAGGATCCCTGTTCCTTTAAAGTATCACAGCTTTCTCTCTGTCTCATGTTAGATTAGAAAAACTGATATATACCGAATACAAGGTAGGAAAAGTCAACTCTTTCCTTCCCAACCCTTTGTGTCACGTTCCCTTCTACAAGTAAAATCAGGTCAAACTTGACAAACCACGAAGTGAAAACTATTTAGATAACCAATTAAGGACTTTGAGGGGGAGATTTGGGTGATTGCCATTCGCCAGAATCAAATAAAACCAAGATTTTCATTTACTCTTAGTTTTCGAGGGGTTGTTTTTGTTTCCTTCTGTTGGAAGGCCTGTCCATCTGGGTTCAGTCCCAAGCAGGCAGGGGTTCCAACTTACTTTATTATTTATTTTATTTATTTATTTTGTCCAATACACAATGGGGGTTTTAGTGGATATATATATATATATATATATACATGATGAAGGTTATAGAGGAGATACTCATAGTAAAATACATGTATATCTAAGAAAGAATAGAAAAGAAGATATAGTAATAGAACATATCAATGAAAGAATAGAAGAAGAGATATAGGAATGGAAGAAAGGTATAGGAGATATAGGAGAGCAATAGGACAGGGGATGGAAGGCACTCTAGTGCACTTGTACTCGCCCCTTATTGACCTCCTAGGAATCTGGATAGGTCAACCGTAGATAATCTAAGGGTAAAGTGTTGAGGGTTTGGGGATGACACTATGGAGCCCGGTAATGAGTTCCACGCTTCGACAACTCGGTTACTGAAGTCATATTTTTACAGTCAAGTTTGGAGCGGTTAATATTAAGTTTAAATCTGTTGTGTGCTCTTGCGTTGTTGTGGTTGAAGCTGAACTAGTCGCCGACAGGCAGGACGTTGCAGCATATGATTTTGCGGCAATACTTAGATCTTGTTTAAGCCGTCTTAGTTCTAAACTTTCTAGGCCCAGGATTGAAAGTCTACTTAAAGTGACCAGACGTCTCACTTTCAGTGGGACAGTCATGTCTTTTCATCATTTGTCCCGTGTCCCACGCACTTTGAAACATGTCCAGTTTTTTTTCCTCCAAACCAGCCCCCTTGGGAAGAGGCTGGAGGGAGGGGATTCCGTGCTCTCTACTTCTGCCTCGCCCTCCCTAGCTTGGCCAGAGGTCTCTGCCCACTGTGCAGGGTCTTTGCTCACCCGTTTTCCCTGCCCTGCCCCCAGACTGGCCCAGTTGTGTCCCAGCGCTGCAGCCCTGCGACCCAGAAAGAGCTTAAGGGCCAGCCGGGACTCTGCTGGCTGCTTTTCCTTCCCAGCCACCTGCTCCAACCACCTGCTTTTCCTTCCCAGCCACCAGCCAGCTGCGTGTGTTAGTAACAGGGCAGTGGAACTGGGGGGTCATCCTTCCATTCCCCCCCACCCTGCAGCTGGCCTTCTATGTCGGTCTTGAGCCAGGAGGTGTGTGTGAAAGCGCAGCAGAGGAACTTGGAGGGCGGGTCAGGGTGTTGTCCGGGTTCGCTGGGCAGAAACTCCGCAGGAAAAGGGAAGCACCTGCTGAGCCTTCGGACCCGCTTCACCCCTCCGCCTTGGCCTCCACCTGGGCACCATTGGGGCAGGGAAGAGAGAGAAAGAGAGAGAGAAAAGAGAGGAAAAGGGAGAAAGAAAGAGAGTGAGAAAGAGAAATAAAATGGGAAGAAGAGAGAGAGAAAAAGAGAGAAGGACGGAAGGAGGGAGAGAGAAAGACAGATAGAGGGAGAAAGGAAGAGAGAGAGAAAGAGAGAGCAAAAAAGAGAGGAAGGAAGAGAGAAAGAAAGAGGGATGGAGAGAGAGAGAAAGAAAGAGGAAGGAAGGAAGGAAGGAAGAGAGAGAAAGAGGAAGGGAGAAAGAAAGAGAGAGAAATAGAAAGGATGGAAGGAAGAGAGAGCGAGAGAGTGAGAAAAATATATATATTGTAGGGTCTAGAATGGAGTGTGCCTATTGTTATTGCCATCTATTTGCAAATGGACTCAGACAATACACTGCTTATAAATCATTTAAAGTACATATGTTAAACAAAAACGTATAAATAAAGAACAGAAAGATATAAGGACGGAGGGAAGGAAGGAAGGAAGGTTGAAGGTCAACTTTCAACTGATAACGTTTTGTCTTTCAGGAAGCAGAGATCTTAAACACCGCCATCCTCACAGGAAAGACAGTGGCTGTCCCCGTTAAGGTGATCTCGGTGGAAGAAGACGGAACCGTGACAGATCTTGTCGAGTCCGTGGAGTGCAGGTCCTCAGATGAAGATGTGATTAAGGTAGGTGTTTGCACTGGTGAGCTCTTAAAATCAGTCCGTATAAACCCCTGGCCCTCTCACTAAGGGAGGTATGTTTAAGACTCGCCCATGGGACCTCATTATAGTGTCAGCGTTCCAATATCCATTGAAAGCAGAATTCCGAGGCAGGTAGATTCCTCAAAGAACAATTGATTGCAGGGGTGCCCAGCTTAATTTCATTGGGGGCCACATCAGGGTTGTGTTTCACCTTGGGGAGCATGGGGGCATGACCAGGGGGCATGGCGATCTCGGTGTCACTCATATCGGGAGGCGCCTGTGGTGGCCCGAGCACTCTGCCAGTGAAAATGGGTTCCTGAGCTCCGTTTTGGGCTGCATCGCCTCCTGCAAGCCTCTTCCAGTGAAAATGGAGCTCGGGAGGCTGTGGCCGTTCTACCAGCGTGTGCCAACTGCCCGTAATTACAGGGTAATTAGTCCAAGCAGACACACACACACACGATTGGATGCAAAAGAAATGTTCTTTATCAACAGAAGAGAAGAAAAAACTCCCTTTTAAACTTCAAAGGGATTTCTTGTACAAACAATGCACAGTTTAAATGCAAACCAGTTTCTAACCCAGTAACTGGGAAATTGAGTTCACTAATGTTCTCCAAACAGTGATAAGCACTCACAATGAAGTATAATCCAGAGTCCAGGAATTCCACACGCAGTCAGGAAACAACAATCCACGGTCTTGACAAAACTACGATCAGATAATCCTCCACAATGGCCAAACTAGCACGTTGCACTTTTATCCGCAGCTCTAATTACTGGAGCCCCACCCAAACACAGGTGGCCTCTCTTATCTCCTGTAGTATTTCTTAAGTTGTTCTCTCCTATGCATAACTCTACGCATGCGTGGGTCAGTCATACATTCCTCCTCTGAATCCAAAGAAGATAAGGAAGATAAGGAGGATTGATGTCCTCCTGGCCAAGGCCCCCTCTTCCATGTCACCCACACTTCCTTCATCAGAGGATACTTCACTGGCAGACTCTGTCGGGAGCAAAACAGGCCTGTGGCATGTGGATGTTTCCCCCACATTCAACTCCACATTCCTTGGGGCAGGAGCTGGGCCAGAGCAAACCACAACAGTGGGCATTGATTATGTTCCCTAGTTGGATCATGAAACATAGAAACATAGAAGACTGACGGCAGAAAAAGACCTCATGGTCCATCTAGTCTGCCCTTATACTATTTCCTGTATTTTATCTTACAATGGATCTATGTTTATCCCAGGCATGTTTAAATTCAGTTACTGTGGACTGACCAACCACGTCTGCTGGAAGTTTGTTCCAAGGGTCTACTACTCTTTCAGTAAAATAATATTTTCTCATGTTGCTTTTGATCTTTCCCCCAACTAACTTCAGATTGTGCCCCCTTGTTCTTGTGTTCACTTTCCTATTAAAAACAGTTCCCTCCTGAACCTTATTTAACCCTTTAACATATTTAAATGTTTTGATCACGTCCCCCCTGCAAGAAGGAAAAGGCAAAATCCCAACAGTGCCCCAATAAAAGTTCAAAGAACACGTAGATGTTAAACAGGAAGGCCTCATTTCTCTTGATCACCCCAAGAGGATGGAGAACCAAATGCCCAAATCAAAATTGGACCTTGAGTTCCTCATTCCTGGGGGCTGTGGAGTGAGATGACTCCCCGTGAGAGAGCCCAAGCTTTGGCTTCATAAAGAAGATCTCGTAGTTAGTCTCAGGTGTTCTCTCCTCACAGAAATCCGAGCATTGAACTTAAAGTAGCTGAAGGACCCCATTAACTGTCGCTTATTGCTATTTACTCTGGGTTGAAGAGTGTGCTCCACATTTTCCCTCTGGAGCTTTCAATAGTATTGACTGAAGAACGTCTTAAGAGTTTCTTATCTTTTTCTGCTGGGTTGGTTGATTGATAAATAATAAAAGAGCTCCTTCAACCTATATCCAGAGTGCCTTGCTCTTTCTTCCTCCATATGTTCCCAGAAGCCTCTTCTTTGTTGCTTGTCTGGGACATTATAGTCTTTGCTTCTGGTTTAGCAATAACACCAGTGGTAGCACTTAGACTTATATACCGCTTCACAGCCCTCTCTAAGGGATTTATAAAAGCAGCAGATTGCCCCCAACAATCTGGGTCCTCGTTTTGTCAACCTCGCAAGGATGGAATGCCAAGTCAACCTTGAGCTAGTCAGGGAAAAGCAATTGCAATAGCACTTAGATTTATATACCGCTTCACAGTGCTTTACAGCCCTCCCTAAGCAGTTTACAGAGTCAGGAGATTGCCCTCAACAATCTGGTTCCTCATTTTACTGACTTTGGAAGGATGGAAGGCTGAGTCAGTCTTGAGCCTGGTGAGATTCAATCTGCCAAACTGCTGGCAGAAGTAGCCTGCAGTACTGCACTCTAACCACTGCACCACCACTTTATTTTATTTTATTATTATATTATATTATATTATATTACATTACAATACAATACATTACAATACATTATATTATATTATATTATATTAGATTAGATTGTATTATATAATCATAATCATAATCATAAATTTATTGTCATTGTCAAAACAACGAATTGTCATTGGCAACGAAAGTCGTGTGACACCCAGAGACCAGTCCCACCATACATAAAATCAGAATGGTAAATTTAAAAATAGAATAAAAGTAGAATAAAAAATAGAATAAAAGGTCCCACCCACTACAAATTCCCCACCCTGAACCACTCAACCATCTACATGACAAACCGAGTAATATTATATTGTATTATGTTGTGTTGTGTTGTGTTAAGTTATGTTATGTTATGTTATGTTATGTTATATTATAATTTCTTTATTTTATTTTATTTTTTATTTTTATTATATTTATTTTATTTTTCAAATTTAGAGACTGCCCTTCTCATAGCAGACTTCAGGGTGGCTTACAACAATAAGTTTGAGAAGTAGCACCCAATTCCAAGCCTGTCAAGGGCTAATAGCCTGGTAGGTTGGTTCTCTCTGGAGGCACACTCTGTGTCAGCAAAGCCAGTGTCATAGATTGTGTGGAGAAAAGCTAGAAACATTGCAAGCAAGTGGTGATCAAAGACATGGCGATTTCCTTCTTTGTTAGCTGAATATTTCCAGCTTGCACTACTCGGGGTCATTTTGGCACCTCTGGGAACTGAAAGGTGGAGGTGCTCTCTAATGGCCTTTTTGGCAGTATTGCCAGTCGGCCGTCGTCTCTTGACATCTCACCAAATGGGAGGTTTTTTGGTGGCTGCTGGAGTTGTTTGGAGCTTTTGATGAAGCCAAAAGTCTTGCCAGCAAGAGCCAATTAGTGATCCTGAGAAGGGGAGGACGGAATCCACTTAGATCTCAGGAGCCAGCAATGAAAGAGAAGTGGCAGGTGTGTTCTCAACAGAGAAAAGGACCACGCAGCCCACCTCCTGTGAAATAGATAGCTTCAGAACATTTCTGGAAGAATGATTGAAGTCTCAGGGTTCCCACATTTAGGGATCTGGGAAACTAGGTGGGGGAATTGTATGGAGATGGAGAGATGTCATCTTGGCAAATCTGAGAAAATCCAAATCTTCTGGGTTTTCCCCACACCCAAAAGAAAGTCCAAGTC
Source organism: Erythrolamprus reginae (assembly GCF_031021105.1). Taxonomy (NCBI): domain Eukaryota; kingdom Metazoa; phylum Chordata; class Lepidosauria; order Squamata; family Dipsadidae; genus Erythrolamprus; species Erythrolamprus reginae. Next base: position 36,469,696 of record NC_091959.1, on the reverse strand, counting down.
CCTGCCACAGCACCCACATGTCCAACACATGGTCTACTCATGTGCAGTGATGCGGTGCAGTAGCCTGTGCCTCGGTGATGCATTGGTTAGAGTGCAGTACTGCAAGCTACTTCTGCTGATCGCTGGCTGCCAGCAGTTTGGCAGATCGAATCTCACCTGGCTCAAGGTTGACTCAGCCTTCCATCCTTCCAAGTTTGGTAAAATGAGGACCCCGATTGTTGGGGGCAAGAGGCTGACTCTCTAAACTGTTTAGAGAGGGCCGTAAAGCACTGTGAAGCGGTGTATAAGTGTAAATGCTATTGCTATTGCTAATCAAAGCACCGTTCCACCTTGAAATGCCTCCCAGGAACACCGCTCCAAATGCAAGGCAGAGTGACCTTGACTCTCAAAGAAAGGAATGTTATTAGGATTACACATCTCCCCAGCTCCATACAATCCTCCTTCCCACAGCACCAAATGTGGCAGGCCTGAAGATTCAAGGCCCGAGATGGTTTCCAGGCATGACGTGAAGAGTTGGCTTTGGGGAAAGATCAAGAGAAGATTGGTTGCATCGTTTTCCCAAAAGACATTCCTCTGGAGGAGGAGGAGGAGGAGGAGGAGGAGGAGGAGGAGGAGGAGGAGGAGGAGGAGGAGAGCTGTGGGCTCCTTGGTGCTGTCTGAACTGGAGACATTTCATGACCCAACTAGGAAACCTCATCAGTTCTAGAAGGAATCTGTGTTTATGGAGAGCAGGAGGAAGACGTTGAAATGCCAGACAACTGCAGAGTGGAAACACTACACATAGATACACACAAAAACACACAGTGTGTTCCCAGCTGAGACTCTTCGGAAGCTGCTGCCTTGACTTGAAACCGCAATGGGGACCAGAATTTTCATGGCTAATCGAGGTGGTGATTAAGGGAACCTCATCTACAAAGGAAGTTTTGGAGGACACCCTTAGGAACTGTTGTGGTTGGCTCTGGCTCTGGGCCAGCTTCTGCAAGGGGGAATTTGCTTCAGGGGAATTCTCGGGTTCACAGAGATGTGCGTTATTGCCAGCAGATTCTGATAGTGAAGATTCACTGCGAAGGACAGAAAGTGGGGGAAGGGAATCAGACGGAAAGATGGGTACAGCCGGCCCATCAGTTAATGCTCCCATTAATGAGATGTCAGACTCGGAGGAGGATCCGCTGGTAGATGCCCGTATGCGCAGGCTCATGGCAAGAAGGGACCAGCTGCACAGGTATCGTCGAAGATAAGGGAGAACACCTGTTGCTGAGGCAATTAGGTTAATGTGTTTGGTGATAAATTACGGGCATTTGTGAGTGTGCGTGGGGGCGTTTATCCGTTTGGAAAAAGACCATTGCTACTGTTTGGATTATTCCAGGATTTCTACTGACTTTTTGGTCACTTCACAGTTAACTAACTCTTGTGGACTCATAGAAGGAGGTAGCTGTGAGGATTCACAGCTGCCTTAATTGCTCGTTTATTTGGCCGCATTCCAGGACTGTTATCTGGGTGAGAGAAATTTGGCTCTTTTTAAAGTGTGTGCTTTAAAAAATGGTTTGGATAAACTATTTTCATTTCTTCTCTGCCGGCGTGTGTTTGAATTTGCATTACTAACTCACTGGGGGCTATTAGCAAAGAGCCCGGCATAACAGGAACCAGAAATACTGTAGGAGGACGTGTATTTCAGAGAAGAGTAGACTCAGTTTCTCCAAACCTTCTGATTTTAGAAGAGTGAGGACTTTAAGGTTAACCACAATGGACAAAACAACAACGACACAGAGAGAGACAGAGAGAGACACAGAGAGAGACACAGAGAGAGTGAGAGAGACAGAGTACTGAGATAACCCTAGATGTTTCCTCCTGGTCAGCAAATACACTGCTCCAAAAATAAAGGGAACACTCAAAGAACACATCCTAGATCTGAATGAATGAAATATTCTCATTTAATACTTTGTTCTGTCCAAGGCTGAGTGTGCACAATAGCAGGTGAAATTGATTGTCAATCAGTGTTATTTCCTAAGTGGACAGTTGGATTTCACAGAAGTTTGATTTACTTGGAGTTATATTGTGTTTTTTAAGTGTTCCCTTTATTTTTTTGAGCAGTGTATGATCTGCTGACCAGGAAGATATTATTTACTAAAAAGTAAACATAGTGAGATCCAGTCCTAACTTCTGCTTCCTGATTTAGGTTGACCCTTGCAATTCTATTTAAGTGGAGGTTCTGAATATTTTATTTACACTCCCTCCAACCAACTTCTATTTTCTGAATGTCCTCGCAGTCTCATTTCTTGGCTGTGATCATCGAAGGACTGTCTAACACCTGCTCTACAAAGGCTACGTTATTTACAGAGCTTGGTGCTAGTCAACTCCTAAGCTGTCTTGCCAAGGCTACTTATATCTTGGGCTGCCGTCATACAGCTAATCACTAGAGACCAACAAAAAAGTTAAAGAAAACTTCTGAATGCCTGTGGAGGTTTTGGATCATCCAGCTTGTCCAAAAGGTGTTTATTTTTCAACAATCCTCTGGACTTTCTAGTTTGTCTTTGAAAACAATTCGCTTCTAGCATTAACGCTAAAATTAAGAAATAAGGAAGACACCGTACAAATCAATGGTGAGACCACATTTGGAGTGCTGTGTACAGTTCAGGTCATTGTACCTCAAAAAGGATATAATAGAACTGGAAAAGGTGCAAAAAAGGGCAATAAGTATGATCAAGATAATGGAGCCCCTCTCATATGAAACCAGGTTGCAACGCCTTGGTCTCTTCAGCCAAAGTGTATGAAATCATGCATGGGATAGAAAAGATGGATAGAGAAAAAATATTTTACTTATTCACAATACTAGGATGAGTGGGCCCTCACTAAAGCTCATAGGTAAGAAAGTGAGGGCAAATAAAGGGAAATATTTCTTCACCCAGAGGGTCCTTGGTTTATGGAATTCACTTCCAGAAGAGGTTTTGATAGCTGTCAGCCTTGATAGCTTCAAGCCAGGATTAGACAGATTCATGGATGCCAAGTGTATATCATAGGTGGTTATTGAAATGGATGTCCATGTGCCGCCTCTATGTTGGTTGAGGCAGGCATAATTCCATTTGTTGGGGATCAAGGGAAAGGGAGGGTTTTTCCTTCTCTTTCTGCTCAAGATCCCCATGGACAATTGGTGGGCCACTGTGTGATACAGAATGCTGGACTTGATGGGCTTTGGCCTGATTCAGCATGGCTCCTTTTATGTTCTTATGTTCTTGCGTGCATAGTCAGCCTCACTCTCTCTTCCCAGCTCAATAGCCAGACAAGAGTCTCAATCAACCCATAGAACAGAAGTTACGGTCAGAAGTTGTGGGAGCGTCATCGCTTGAAGCTTTGAAGAAGCGGATGGCTGTCATCTGTCATTCTCTACATCAATGACCTCTGCGATCATATCACAAGCAACTGTGTTCTTTTTGCCGATGATGTAAAACTTTTCAACACCACTGACAACACATTTACTCTCCAAAAAGACCTTTACTTTGTCTCAGATTGGTCTAACACCTGGTAACTTCAAATATCAACCAACAAATGCTCCACATCGGCAAAAAGAATCCTAACCTCATATATAAACTGAATAAACAAATTCTCACAGCCAACCCACACTCAGTAAAAGACCTTGGAATATTAATATCAAATGACCTAAGTGCTAAAGCCCACTGCAACAATATCGCCAAAAAGGCTTTTAGAGTTGTTAACCTGATCCTATGTAGCTTCTGCTCCGGCAATCACACTACTCACAAGAGCCTACAAAACTTTTGCCAGACCCATCCTTGAATACAGCTCATCTGTCTGGAACCCATACCACATCTCGGACATCAACACCCTTGAAAACTTCCAAAGATATTTCAACAGAAGAGCCCTTCACTCCTCCACTCGAAACAGAATACCCTACAAAAATAGACTAACAATCCTGGGTCTAGAAAGCTTAGAACTACGGCGCCTAAAACACAATTTAAGTATTGCCCACAAAATCATATGCTGCAACGTCCTACCGGTCAATGACTACTTCAGCTTCAACCGCAACAACACAAGAGCACGCAACAGATTCAAACTTAATATGAACCGCTCCAAACTTGACTGTAAAAAATATGACTTTAACAATCGAGTTGTCGAAGCGTGGAATTCATTACCGGACTCAATAGTGTCAACCCCTAACCCCCAACATTTCTCCCTTAGATTATCCACGATTGACCTCTCCAGGTTTCTAAGAGGTCTGTAAGGGGCGTACATAAGTGCACTAGTGTGCCTTTCGGCCCCTGTCCAATTGTCTTTCCTTTAACTCATATATCATATATACTTTCTTCCTTTCATATATCTTCTCCTCTATTTTTACATGTTATCTTTATATATATATTACTTCATGTCTATTCTCTTCCATATGTATTATGCATTGGACAAACAAATAAATAAATGGTGTAGGGCTTCCTGCTTGGGCAGGGGGTTGGAATAAATGACCTACAAGGTCCCTCCCAACTCTTTTAATCTGAATCAAGTTTTCTGAATGAGTCTTCCTTCACTGTTTCTTTTCCAACCATTGAGTTGTCTTTCAAGATGCTTATTGTTGTTGTTGTTGTAAAACTGATCATATTCCCTCCAGTAAAGGATAACTCTGCCTTGTTGTTCACGAGCCAGATTTGTGCCCAAGCCTGCTAGTACTCTTCAGCTGAGTTGACTATTAGAAGAAACGACCCCGAGCACAAGAGAATGAACCCTTCTCTACTTCTTCCTCTTGCATTATTGTTCATGGGCTTCCATAAACATCCGGTAATAAGGACCCAGCGTGCTTGAGTTCATAAATATGAAGTGGCAGCCCCTGCCTCCGTCTACCCAGATGTTATTACTGGATAAAATATGAATAATAGGGGAAATTGAAGAGAGGAGGAGAGAATGTTGTAATAGGAGGGAGCGTTGACATGAAGATATATCATGAAAGGGAGATGGGATTTAATACCAGATATGAAATTCAGGAGCTGAAGGTGTTAGAAGAAGAAAGGGAGGGGGGGCAGGGAAGGGGAACAGAAAATAATCTCCTCCTCATCTGTTGAGGAATCCCTTGGGCTGAACAAAGCACAGACAGCGCTACTCGGACTAGATAAAGCCTGTTTAAAATTGTATGAATACTAAATACCCTCTTTGGGGGAGCCAGGCTACCTGATTTTACTGTACAATTGAGAGGGGAGAAGTGGGGGGAAAGAACAATAGTAAAGAGGTAGGGCCAGTTGGCTCCCAGTTTTAGTCTAGGTCAGTTGCAAATTGTCCTATGAATATATAATTTAGGGGCAGAGGGGAAGGCCTTGAGGACACAACCAAGGTGGTTAGGGGACCGGAAGCTAAAACATATGAAGAACTGGGTATGTCTAGTTTAATGAAAAGACGACTAGGAGAGACATGATAGCAGTCTTCCAATATCTCAGAGGCTGCCCCAAAGAAGAAGGAGTGAAACTATTCTCCAAAGCACCTGAAGGTAAAACAAAAAGCAATGGGTGAAAATTAAACAAGGAGAGAAGCAATTTCCTGACAGTGAGAACAATTAATTGGTGGGACAGCTTGCCTCCAGAAGTTATAAAGGCTCCAACACCGGAAGATTTTTAAGAAGATGTTGGATAATCATTTGTCTGAAATGGTGTTGGGTTTCCTGCCTAAGCAGGGGGTTGGACTAGAAGACCTCCAAAGTCCCTTCCAACTCTGTTGTTGTTGCTGCTGTGATGATGACAATGATGATAATGATGCCGATGATGATGGGACCACGTAATTAAACGTTGTTGTTTGAAGAGGGAGGGAGGGATACAAATAGTCCTCCACGTACGACCCCAATTGAGCCCCAAAGATTGACCTGATTGGATCTTGCATTCAAGGTGTTGTGGTTGGTTCTGAGCCAGATCCTGCAATGGGGAATTTGGATGTAGAATCCTCAGGTTCCCAGAGACTTGTCTTACTTCCATCAGCTTCTAACAGTGAGGATTCCTTGCCAAGGTCAGATGGTGGGGGAGAAGAAGAATCAGATAGAGAGATGGATGCAGCCAGCCTATTAGTTAATGACCCTATTAGTGGGTCATCGGACTCGGACTCGGATCGGTGGATAGATGCCAGAATGCGCAGGCTCATGGCTAGAAGGGACCAACTGCGCAGGTATCATTGGAGACAAGGGAGAACACCTGTGGCTGAGGCAATTAGGCTAATGGGGTTGCTGATAAATTACCAGCATTGCAGAGAGCGCGTGTGGGAGTTTATCCGTTTGGAGAAGGAGACGTTGTGTTTGCTTTGTTACTGGACTTTCACAGACTTTTTGGGATATTTCACAGCTAAATAGATCTTGTAGACTCACTTGAAGAGGTTTGGCTGTGACGCTCTCACAGCTGCTCTTATTTGCTCTGTTTGATTTTGTCTCTCACAGCTTTCAAAACTGTTATCTGTGTGTGAGCTAATTTGCTCAGTTTAAAATGCATGTGCACAGCTTTATTTTGGATAAACTGCTTTTCTGTTTATTTTTCAACAGCGTGTGTGTTTGAATTTACATTCCTGACTTAATTGGGGCTCGTAACATGAAGCCCTGCATAACACAAGGGAACCTCAAGCGTCTTGCAGTTCGAAAGCATCCATTCTTCAGCGCTCAGTCAGCCTTCCTTGTGTCGAACTCCCACGGCCATAATCTAGTTACTTAGCCAACATTTTATGTCACGGGAGAGCTTTCACACTTCCCACTCAATGCTCTGTCCTCCCCCTTACAGAAAGCAAATTTAGTAACATTCTCGTGCCAGAATATCTTTTTGCTCTGTGAAAAAATAAATAAATACTGCCCACTTCTCTCTTGTTCCTGAATTGCCTTTTTTTATGCAGCCTGGGGAGAAGATCAAAGATCCCTCTTTCTGACCGATAGCCATAATAGTCCAGAATATTTATCTCTTTTTGATCTTCTCTGACCTCATGCAGAGTAGCCAAAGTTTGCTCTAATGCTACAATTCTTTGGGATTTAATAAGGCACCTACTCTTGTGATGGTTCTGCTTAGATGTGTATCTTGCTGTATTAGATCTTTCTTCTATTTTTAACATGCACGTTTAAGTATTTTTAGCTTCCGTCGGTAAAGAAAGAAGAAGCGAAAGGATTCGAAAGAAGGGATGGAAAACCTTCAGGGCAATCCTTGACCGTTGCACCAGGAGCAGGGGTCAATTCCAACTTACCTCACTGACAGTTTGCTCCCTCCCTCCCTTGACATGTGGGCCCAACTCATGAGCGCACACATGCGCAGTGACGAAAAATCCAGGGGGGAAAACCCTAAACAGAAAAAAAGATGGAGACCGCAAGCACAGTACCGAAACTTGGCTTCTGTGCATGCTCAGAAGGAATTTTATTTTAAAAATGAAAAAAAAAAAATATGGCGGCACCCACAGACCGGCACTGACCAGTCCGGTTCTGTGACATCATTGTGATGTCATCAGCAGGTCACTACCAGTATGGGTAAACCGGTCCAAGCAGGGAGGAACCTATGCCTGAACAGGAGGATCAGTTATGGATTGCAGACGGTACGGCTAGGATCGGGGCTCTGGTAGTGGAAATGAAGGTCTGTACACATTCCTGCACCCCAAAGCATGGGTGCTCATGCTTGCATGAAAGTTGGCATCTGCGTATGTGCAGACGCGCAAAATCTTGCACGAGGACAATGTCACGGGTAAGATTTTGCCAACGTTTGGCGCTTTTTTTGCTTCTGTGCATGCGCGGAAGCAAAGAAATAAAATAGGCAAAATCTCACATGTGAGAGCATCCTGCGCATGCGCAGAAGCTGAATCTCATGCCGAGGGTGCGCATGTGTCCACTCTGCGCGTACATGCCTGCAACGGTCCCGGAGAGCATATGGGTAGTGGCCGGTAAGTGTAACTCCCGCCCAGTAATGGGCAGCCAAAGTTTTTACTGCCACACTATGGGTGTAGCTTTATTTATTTATTTATTTTATTACTTAGATTTGTATGCCGCCCCTCTCCGAAGACTTGGGTGGGTGTGGCTTGATGGTCATGTGACTGGGTAGGAGTGGCTTTCCGGCCATGTGACCAGATGGGAGTGGCTTGAACGATCATCATCGTTCAAGTGAACTGTTAAGTCCTTGACTTACAACCTCATCAGTGTCGCTCTCTGGGGTGACAATTTGCTTCGCGTTTCCCGCGCTCTCCTTCCTGGGTCGCCCCCTGTCTCAGGCTGGGTAGCTGGGTGAATGGGTGCTGATCAGCTGTTGAGAAAAGAGGTGGGAGGAAAAGGGCCCCCTGCCGGTGCTGCCACTTTCCGAGAAGGAGGATGGGAGGGTGGGATGGTCATCTGGAGCTGGGCACACAGCTTCATTTCCGCCAGTGGAACTGCGTTCCACCCCATCCTGCCTGCTGCCCACCCTGCTCTCGCCTGAGTAGAATGCAGTTGGCACTAGAGAAAAAAGAAGGCATTTTAAAAAAATCAAATTTGCTTTTCTGAAGCGGGAATAAAACTCAGTGGCTTTTCCTTCGCAACATTTTCAGGAGGGAAACCAAGAACCAATTATCTGAATGTCCTTGCCCAACAGAGATCCTAGATTAACCAATGTAGAAGTCGGAGTGAAATAATAATAATAATAATAATAATAATAATAATAATAATAATAATAATAATAATAATTTATTAGATTTGTATGCCACCCCTCCCCTCTCCGAAATGCTACTAGTTGAGCCTAGTTCAAGTGTACTGGTAGCACCAGCCACCGGCAGTTCAGAGAACCGGTAGTGGTGACAACGCAAGGCTCTGCTCACCTGCCCAAACACCAGCATTTTCTTTTTTTAACCCTGTGTGCATGCGCAAATCCTTCTGCGCATGCACAGAGCAAAGCGCGGTGGTGGTGGTGGTGGTGGTGGTGAAAAAGCGAGCATGCAAAGCTTGGAATTACTGCATTCAGTTTTATTTGCCACGATGCAAAAAGCATGTTGAGACTCTAGAAAGAGTCCAGAGAAGAGCAACAAAGATGATTAGGGGACTGGAGGCTAAAATATACAAAGAACGGTTGCAGGAACTGGGCCTGACTAGTTTAATGAAAAGAAGGACCAGGGGAGGCATGATAGCAGCCTTCCAATATCTCAGGGGTTGCCACAAAGAAAAGGGAGTCAGGCTATTCTTTAAAGCACCAGAGGGTAGGACAAGAAGCAGTGGGTGGAAACTAAACAAGGAGAGAAGCAACTTAGAACTAAGGAGAAATTCCCTGACAGTTACAACAATTGATCAGTGGAACAAGTTGCCTCCAAAAGCTGTGAATGCTCCAACACTGGAAGTTTTTAAGAAGTTAGATAACTGTTTGTCTGAAAAAGTGTAGGGTTTCCTGCCTAAGCAGGGGGTTGAACTAGAAGATCTCCAAGGTCCCTTCCAACTTTATTATTGTTGTTGTTGTTGTTTTGTTGTTGTTTTGTTGTTATTATTCTTATATTATTATTATTATTATTATTATTTATTTTATTTATTATTTAGATTTGTATGCCGCCCCTCTCCGCCTATTATTATTATTATTATTATTATTATTATTATTATTATTATTTTATTATTTCCGAATTGGTAGGAAAGGTAAGTGGATTTCAAATCCGGTTGAAAGGGAGCAGAGGCCATTTACAAATAATATTTTTTACACCTACTCAAAGAGTTTTATTCGTGTGTTGTGGCTTTTTTGCAAAGTCGTTTTGATCTGGCTTCAGCGGAAACGTCATCTCTTGATGATGTAAAGTTCCGTCTGGCACATCGTCCCAAGCCTGTAGGGAAGAAACAAAAAATTATTGCCACCTTGACTTGTTTGTGAAATGTGCCTCGCGCTCTACCCACGCGTCTGTCAAGGAATAAAGAAAACACGAGATACACAATTACATGGGCTTTGTTCTTTGTTCTTCTAATTAGGATGTTTTTGGCCAGGATGGTGAGTGATTGGCGGTGGAGATCGGGGTTCATCCCCGAAAACTTACAAAACTTACAGGGCAGCTTACAACAACAATAAAACAATACAGGACAAATCTAATAAGTAAAAACTGTAACTAAAACCCATTATCTTAAAATCAATGGATACTACACAATCATACCCACTCATAACTTTAATGGTCAGTAAAGGAGATACATTAATGCAATGTTTCCCAACTTTGGCCACTTGAAGATATTTATTTATTTTTATTTATTTATTTATTTATTTATTTTGTCCAATACATAATACACATTGAAGAGAAAGATATGTAATAATATAAATAAAGAAAAGAATAGAAGAAAAGATATAAAAGTGTAGGTGAACATATTTGAAAGGAAGAAAAGATAAATGAGATAAGGAGAGACAATTGGACAGGGGACGGAAGGCACACTGGTGCACTTATGCACGCCCCTTACTGACCTCTAAGGAACCTGGAGAGGTCAATCGTGGATAGTCTAAGGGAAAAATGTTTGCCGTTAGGGGTTGAGACTACTGAGTCAGGTAATGAGTTCCACGCTTCAACAATTCGGTTGCTGAAGTCATATTTTTTACAGTCAAGTTTGGAGCAGTTAATATTAAGTTTGAATCTGTTGCGTGCTCTTGTGTTGTTGCGGTTGAAGCTGAAGTAGTCATCGACAGGTAGAACGTTGCAGCCTATGATCTTGTGAGCAATACTTAGATCGTGTTTTAGGCGACGTAGTTCTAAGCTTTCTAGACCTAGGATTGATAGTCTGCTTTCGTAGGGTATTCTGTTTCGCTGGCTGGGGAATTCTGGGAGTTGAAGTCCAAATATCTTCAAGTGGCCAAGGTTGGGAAACATTTTGTATGGATTGTTGGGGGGAAAAAAAGAGAGAAGGAAAGGTTATTTCAGATGTGTTGGCCTCTCCTGTAGAACTAGCCGAAGGCTGCAACGGAGATCAGAACGTTGGTAACCCAAAGTGGCTTTGATCATGTGCTGCCCAATGGTTCAGGGACATATTTTGCTCACGCTGATGGTCATTATCTGTTGACTGCTTTCCACCGTTGCTCAAAGGCCTGTTCCTCCTCATCAACCGCATTGGCTGCTTTCGCAACAGCCTGTCTCCCACATGCTTCAAAGCCACGAAGGCTAGAAATAGACTCAATCAACATAATTGCCCATAATAAGTTAGCCTGCCTCTCATCTGGAGCTGCAGGGATTGGATGCGGCCTTGATATTCCTGCAAACTGCCAGTGAAGCCTTATTTCTCTTTCTCCCTCCACTTTTAAAGGTTTGGCTTCCAAATAGGTCGGGCATACAATAGCGGGAAGCGTACCGTTAATAAAAATGCAAGCCAAACGAGAAATATTTCTGGTGGAAATATTTTCTGGGGTTTATGCTCAGGAAGCTGGAGAGAGAAAGAGAATTTATTTATTTTTATTTATTCATTTGTCCAATACACAAATACATGGGAAGAAAAATAGACATGTAGTAATATATATAAGGGTAAAGTGAACTTAGAGGAGAGGATATATGAAAGAAAGAAAATATATATGATAAGTGAGAGAAAGGAAAGACAATTGGACAGGGGACAAAAGGCACACCAGTGCACTTATGTATGCCCCTTACTGGCCTCTTAGGAACCTGGAGAGGTCAATCGTGGAGAGTCTAAGGGAGAAATGTTGGGGGTTAGGGGTTGACACTATTGAGTCCGGTAATGAGTTCCATGCTTCGACAACTCGATTGTTAAAGTCATATTTTTTACAGTCAATTTTGGAGCGGTTCGTATTAAGTTTGAATCTGTTGCGTGCTCTTGTGTTGTTGCGGTTGAAGCTGAAGTAGTCATTGACCGGTAGGACGTTGCAGCATATGATCTTGTGGGCAATACTCAAATCGTGTCTTAGGCGCCATAGTTCTAGGCTTTCTAGGCCCAGGATTGTTAGTCTATTTCCGTATGGATTCTCTTAAAGAGAATTAAAACAATAATAATAAAAAAAACCCTAATGGTCTCTCACTAAGTCCCATCTTTACCTGGAGATGATAATGGAGCCTTTGGTCAGGAGCATCCATTCCAGAGGCATTTGAGGATTAACAACTCACCCTGGATGCTCGCCCAGAATTTGGTCCGTTTGCATCCGCTGCTCCATATATCACTCAGGTGGACCATTTGAATGCTGAGGAAGGAAAAACTATTAAGCCTCAAAAATGTAGAGGAAGAGTTGAGTTTTTTCTTTTTTTAAAAAAAAAAAAGCCTTTATTCAATTTTTCAATTGGAAAAACATCACAATAATTTTCCACAGATCAGAACTGACCTCTTATATTAACATCTATTCTGTAACTTACTGTCACTATTTAAATTTACTTTGTTTGCACAAGCTATTCATATTTACATAGTTCTTATATTTGTCAGTACTTTCACATTATATCACAGTTTTTTAAAATTTATTTTCCATCCAATCATACCGTCTTTGCCAGGTATCATAATATTCTGAGTTGTTTTAATCTGCAGCTTCAGCCTATTCATTTCCCCAAATTTATATATTTTGTCTATGACTGAGTTTTCTGGTGGTACTATTCTATTTTTCCAAAACTGTGCGTAACTCATCCGGGCTACTGCTATATCTATTGTTCGTCAGGCTCTCTGGTAGGCTCCTCCCAAAAATTCACAGGTACAAATTTCAGACACACACACATTTGAAAATTCAAAACAATGTTCTTTATAATGAAAACTCACTTAAACCAAGCCCTCTTTTGCTATAGCAAAGAGCACTCGTCTCCAAACAAACTGGTAATTTGTACAAGTCCCTTATCAGTTCTGTGATACTTAGTTTGCAGCTGTGAGGCAATTCACAGTCCTTCTTTCACAAAGTGAAACACACTTTGCTCTGGTTTAGTTTCAAAGTGGGGGAAAATCAGCACACAAAAAGTCAAAGTCAGTAAAGCAGTCACGAAACACAACGATCAGATAATCCTCCACAATGGCCAAACCCCCAGGCTGCTATTTATAGAGGCCTCACTAATTACCCCAGCCCCACCCAACCACAGGTAGCCTCATTTTCTTTGATAATAATCTCTCAGTTGTTGTTGCCTATGCATCGCTCTCCGCATGCGTGGCTGTATCATTAACTCTTGTTCTGAATCCAAGGAGGAGCTAGATAATTGATCTCCTTCTGAGCTATCTGCCACACTCTCCTCCTCCCTGTCACTCATGTCTTCTTGGTCAGAGGAGCCTTCATCAGCAGATTCCACCGGGGGCAAAACAGGCCTGCAGCATGTGGATGTCTCCCCCACATCCACAGTCCTTGGGGCAGGAGCTGGGCCAGAGCTAACCACAACGATCTATTATTAGAAATTAAGGTTTTTTTAATCATATTGTTTCTTACTAATTCCTAATAAAAACTGTTTGGGAGTAAACTCTAGTTTCTTTCACTTCCGCTGTCCAAGAAGGTATCCAAGGTAGTAGTGGATTCTAAAACTTCTTTAATACCAGTTTGTGTGTACTCTTGCACACATACGTGATGCTTCTGCATAAGGGCAGAAGCATCCTAGGTGGGTGGGTGGGCGGAGCCTCCCACCAACAGCGCTACCAGTTCTAAGAACCGATCCAAAGAACCCCCCTCTGATCCAATGAAAATTTGCATTGGAAGAAAAGAGAGTCAACGGATCTCCGCTAAAACGTCTGTCCATATTGATGAATCTCTGAGCCGGTTTATTCAGCTATCTGAGTCGCCACAACAAATTTATGAATTTTTCTCTCTCTTTTTATAAAAAAATATCTTTATTAATTATTAACATATGCCAAATATGCCCATGTTACACCAACACTCCTCAGTCTACATTGGTTGTCGATCAGTTTCCGGTCACAATTCAAAGTGTTGGTTATGACCTATAAAGCCCTTCATGGCACCGGACCAGATTATCTCAGGGACCGCCTTCTGCTGCATGAATCCCAGCGACCAGTTAGGTCCCACAGAGTGGGTCTTCTCCGGGTCCCGTCAACCAAACAATGCCACTTGGCGGGACCCAGGGGAAGAGCCTTCTCTGTGGCAGCCCCAGCCCTCTAGAACCAACTCCCCCAGAAATTAGAATTGCCCCCACCCTCCTTGCCTTTTGTAAGCTACTTAAAACCCACGTCTGCCGCCACGCAGGGGGGAATTGAGATACTCTTTCCCCCTAGGTCCTTACAGTTTTATGCATGGTATGTCTGTATGTATGTTTGGTTTTTATAATAATGGGTTTTTAATTGTTCTTAGTATTGGATTATTATTGTATGCTGTCTTGTTATTGCTGTTAGCCGCCCCGAGTCTTCGGAGAGGGGCGGCATACAAATCAAATCAAATCAAATTAAATTAAATAAATAAATAAATAATCATTAAAAACCTCAAAACAAATACAGAACAACAAAAAGAATTCACAATAAAGACATAAACTAAAAACAAACCTATACAAATGTAAAACTAACTTAAACACAAACGATTTTTATAAGTTTGCCAACCTACTTGTTGGCATTGCTACTACAGCTTTCCAACTATTTATAAAAATCTTGACCGTGTTAATTTCTAATTATATTATATCTAATATTTTAACAAAAGAATAACAAGGAGTAACAAGATTGCTAAACGATAATGTATTTGACTGTGATATGGATATTTAGGATTTTAATGTGAGGGCGATCTGGCTGCGACATCTGTCACCCCATTGATTGCCAGGGTTGGGTTTTTCTGTCTCTTATTTGACACTGGGTTAGGGGTGGGTGGGTGGATGGGAATTCAGGATCAGTGAATTCAGTGAAGTTAAAGGTATGGCATTCACTCTGGTCAGCTGGGGTGATGGCCATTAATTCATTCAGTTTTAAAAGCAGATGGGAAGAGACACAGAGATCTTGACGGCTGGCGGTTAGGAGCCTTGACGGCTACATATTCTCAACCTTCTCTATTATAATAAAGGAGCACCAGCTGCCAGCTGCTGATAAGTACCAGCAGAACAATATCCTGCCATCAAATCAAATCAATTAACTTTGCTACAGCCATAAGACAATACCAAAATATAGAAATTTGATGCGTAGGTTAGGAAAGTTGAATTTCAAGAAGGTATAGAAGCAAGGATACAGTAAGAAAAGGCTAAGAAATATCAAACATGGAATTCTAGTATCATAACTGATAAAGTCCCACAGAGTTGGCCTTCTCCGGGTCCCGTCAACTAAAAAGTGTCAGCTGGCGGGACCCAGGGGAAGAGCCTTCTCTGTGGCGGCCCCGGCCCTCTGGAATCAACTCCCCCCCAGAGATTAGAACCGCCCCCACCCTCCTTGCCTTTCATAAGTTGCTAAAGACCCACCTTTGTCGCCAGGCATGGGGGAACTAGAATATCCCCAGGCTTATATAGTTTATGCATGGTATGATTGTGTTGTATGGTTTTCATGTTGGGTTTTTAGATGTTTTTAATATTAGATTTGTTATACTGTTATTATTTTGTTGTGAGCTGCTCTGGGTCTATGGAGAGGGGCAGCATACAAATCTAATAAACTATTATTAAATTATTATTATTATTATTATTATTATTATTATTATTATTATTATATCATTATTGTACAATAAACAGAGTAGAAGGATATAAAGATTAATCAAAGGGATAAGAGCCGGGGTGGGGCACAGTGGTTAGAGTGTGGTACTGCAGGCTACTTTATCTAACTGCTAGCTGTAGTTCAGCAGTTCAAATCTCACTACCGGCTCAAGATTGACTCAGCCTTCCATCCTTCCGAGGTGGGTCAAATGAGGAACCAGATTGTTGGGGGCAAGAGGCTGATTCTGTAAAGACCAAGTTTGAAAATTGAGGCTACAGAATGGGATGAAGTTCTGGAGAAGGAGACATGATTGATAACTGGAACCATTTGCTATATTATTATTATTATTATTATTATTATTATTATTATTATTATTATTATTATTATTTATTAGATTTGTATGCCGCCCCTCTCCGTAGACTTGTGTGGCTTTTATTTTATTTATTTATTTTTATTTATTTATTTTGTCCAATACACATAGAAGAGAATAGACAAGTAGTAATATATATAAAGAAAAGGATTGAAGAAAAGATATAAAAATAGAGGAGAAGATATATGGAAGGAAGAAAAGATAAAGGAGATAAAGGAGAGACAATTGGACAGGGGATGGAAGGCACACTGGTGCACTTATGCATGCCCCTTACTGGCCTCTTATGAACCTGGAGAGGTCAATCGTGGATAGTCTAAGGGAAAAATGTTGGTGGTTAGGGGTTGACATTACTGAGTCAGGTAATGAGTTCCACGCTTCGACAACTCGATTGCTGAAGTCATATTTTTTACAGTCAATTTTGGAGCGGTTAATATTAAGTTTGAATCTGTTGTGTGCTCTTGTGTTGTTGCGATTGAAGCTGAAGTAGTCATTGACAGGTAGTCATTGTGGGCAATACTTAGATCATGTTTTAGGCGACGTAGTTCTAAGCTTTCTAGACCCAGTATTGTTAGTCTATTTTCGTAGGATATTCTGTTTCGAGTGGAGGAGTGAAGGGCTCTTCTAGTGAAGTATCTTTGGACATTTTCGAGGGTGTTGATGTCCGAGATGTGGTATGGGTTCCAGACAGATGAAGTTTCGCAACCTGGCGTCCACAGACTGACACTGGGCCACAAAATGCCAGAAATCAGTCTACGCAAACAGGTGAAGCCTCGTCCGTGGGATGCAGGCAGCACACGAAACCATGCCACTTCCGGTCCACGGAAAAGCCTCTCTCCGCAGAACCAATCCCTGGTGCCCAAAAGATTGTGGGTGCTGCTATAGATCCTTGAATGATGTCCTTGGACGGTGTCCAGTAATGGTGTCAAAATGCTGGGGGGGGGGTTACCTTCAGCAGAGGTTCTCAACAAAGGGGTCCGGACCCCTTTGGGGGTGGAACGACCATTTCGCAGTGGTCGCCTAAGATCTTGGAAAAAGACAAATTTCCCATGGTGTTAGGAACTAAAGCTTGTATTCTGGCACCTTGGAACATATTTTTACAATCCGACCAATCAGGTGTTTACAGTGGAGGTGTCCCTCTGACCTTCCTGCCCATCAGCTTAAAGCTCTGTTGGGAGAATTGGCGCTAGACTTATGGTTGGGGGGGTCAACACAACACGAAGAACTGTATTAAGGGGTCGCGGCATTAAAAAGTTTGAGAACCATTGATCTTCGAAAAGTTAGCAAAGGAGCTTCAACAGCATTGTCCTTTGGGCCAAACCTTTAAGAAGATTGAATGGGCTCGGATGCCTCTCCCTCCAAGGTCCAGCCCAGCCAGAAACCAAAGCTTGACTAGTCCACCTGAACAAAAAATACAACTGCTTCTACTCATGGATTGTAATTGCCAAGTGTCCCATTAAATCAAGCTCTCTTTTTCTCTTGTAAGCCTGCCAGAGAGAGAGAGAGAGAGAGGCAGGAAGAATTGCTCCCAGAGTCTACATTATGGATGCAGAAGGAGCTTGTGCCGGGAAAGGATGACCTCAAGAGCCAAGCAGGATGATTAAAGTCCCAGCACACTAAACCCTTTCTGAAATCCAGGGTTAACTGATGGAAGCAGCATCTTTCTCCTCGGCAGTTTTCTCTCAGGAGACCCAGAATCAAGAGCGTCCCCCAAACTAATCTCTTAGCAATGACGGTTTGCTGAACGTGTGGAGTCTTTTAGGCATGCAACTGGGTCTCTTCCTACAGGCTGCTTGCCAATGCATGGCAGAGCTGGCATTGTCCCCAAAACGAGGCTGAGGCTTAAGCAGGGACACAGTAAGCAGTCCACGGATCGAGGGTGATGGATGAAGAAGAATCACTTGGCCTCCGTTCCTCCGCGGGGTTTAACATCCCCACTCTCTAAAGTAAGGCTGTCAAACTTGATTTCACGGAAGGCCGCAACAGGGTTGTGCTTGACCTTGAAGTGCTGGAGGATGGGCGTGACATGGGACTCGTGTCAGGGGCACATGTGGTGGCCAAGTACTAATGCTACCTGAGACCTACCCTCACTTTAATCTCTTTCCTTCCTTCCTTCCTTCCTTCCTTCCTTCCTTCCTTCCTTGTCTTCCTTTTCTTCTTTTTCCTTCCTTCTTCATTCTCCCTTCTTTCTTTCCTTCCTTCCCTTCCCTTCCTTCCCTCCCTTCCCTCCCTCCCTTCCTTCCCTTCCTTCCCTTCCTTCCTTCCCTCCCTCCTTTCCTTCCTTCCTTCCTTCTTTCCTCCCTTTTCTTGTTTTCCCTTCCTTCTTCATTCTCCCTTCTTCTTTCCTTCCTTCCTTCCTTCTTTCCTTCCATCCCTTCCCTCCCTCTCTCCCTCCCTCCCTCCCTTCCTTCCTTCCTCCCTTTTCTTCTTTTTCATTTCTTCTTCATTCTCCCTTCTTCTTTCCTTCCTTCCTTCCCTCCCTCCCTCCTTTCCTTCCTTCCTTCTTTCCTCCCTTTTCTTCTTTTTCCTTCCTTCATTCTCCCTTCTTCTTTCCTTCCTTCCTTCTTTCCTTCCTTCCTCCTTCCCTCCCTTTTCTTCTTTTTCCTTCCCTCTTCATTCTCCCTTCTCCTTTCTTTCCCCTTTCCTTATTTTTCCTTCCTAACTCTCTTTTCATCTTTCCTTTTTTTTTCTTTTTGTTTTCCCGTGCCCTGTTTTGGTTGGCAGAAGCACCATGGGTCTGTCCTTTGCTATTTTCAGGCCGGCCCTGTAAGTCAGATTTAAACACCTGGTGGGCTTGATCGAGCCTACAGGCCTTGAGTTTGACACCCCTGATCTAAAGAGAGAGAAAGCTACGTAGAAGGCACAAAGCAAGTTTGGGGAGCTCACCAGGCTTCCAACCAGCTTGTCCCAAAGATGTTTTCTCAAGAGGCAAGTGGATATTCTTTTGGGGGGGGGGGGGGGTTATAAGATTTTTATTTTTTTGCACTTTAAAAACATACATAAATGGAAAAACGTGTATCATCACAATCATTTTTTAAAATACATACATACATCAATGTCTAATGGTGTATATATCTAAAAGTGTCATATGATAAATTCATAGTCCAACAGCTAAATTATATCTAAAATCAAAAGAAAGACTAACTTAATCTAAAATAAAATAAAGAAAAGGGGGAAAAGAACAGTAATTCAAAATATACATTTCTCCAATTTCTAATATTCATATTCCTAAATCTTAATTCCTTTGTTACATAGTTTATCAGATACTGCCACCATTTCTCTTTTTGTCATCCAGGCTTTTACAAACTTATTTCTAATTCTTTTAAATCGCTTTCAAAATACTCATATGTTTATCCATTTTCCTTTTCAGTCCATTCATAAAATTTTCCCCAAATTTTACAAAACTCTATATCTTCTATATCTTTCATTTTCATTGTAAGTCTATTCAATTCAGCACAATCCATAATCTTCCTCAATGC
Source organism: Erythrolamprus reginae (assembly GCF_031021105.1). Lineage (NCBI taxonomy): Eukaryota > Metazoa > Chordata > Lepidosauria > Squamata > Dipsadidae > Erythrolamprus > Erythrolamprus reginae. Next base: position 36,450,369 of record NC_091959.1, on the reverse strand, counting down.
TAGTCTATCTGTTGGTATTCTAATCAATTTCCAATTCTGTGCATAGACCATTCTAGCTGCAGTTAATATATGAACAATTACATTTATTTCTCCTTTATTTAAATTTATTAGGCAAAATACGTAGTAGAAATATTTTTAGTTTTAAGTCAATATTCTGCTTCAAAATCTTCTCAATCAATATCTGAATTACTATCTGTTCTGTCTGGGTCACTCCAGAAGCCAATACCAACCCAAAAAGAGAAGCCAGACACACTGGTAAAAGGCAAAGGAAGTTTTATAAAATTCAAGAAAAACACAGGTAACAGAAAATGTCCTTACAAACAGGAAAAATGCTGTATCTTCAGATATATCCACGAAGGCAAAAGTCCATGCAGCAATACAGAATTCTTGCTGCCAAGCCGAGGCTGTAGATAGCAGAACTACACCTCCCACGGGTCTTCCAAAGCTGCTGGGCCACAAGCCAGGAACAGAGACACCGAGAAACAAGACAGGATAACGCAACTCCACACTGATAACACTCCACATGGTTTCAAGGGCTTGCCTGCCTTTTAAACCCTGCTAAGGAGGACCACACCCAAACCCAGCTGTTCCTAATTCAGTGCTGATAATACTTCTTTAATTGCTCCTTTCTTTGATCTGACCGTCTCTGTCGCATGTCAATGATGGCTTGTGCGTCATCACCTAATGACTCCAAACTACTGACTGGGGAGAGGGCCCCCCCCCTCTCCTTCATCCCATTCCTGATTTTCCTCTCTCCCGTCCGACTGTTCAGCCCCCTCCTCTTCGGTGTCATCCTCCCCTGGGCATAGAGCCAGCAGAGACACAGCCGGGCCCTGAGCAGCCTCAGGCTGAACCACAACACTATCCAATATCTTTTAGCTTCTGTGGGTATTAAAAAAAAATCCAGTTGCCTCTTGAAAAAACACCTTGGGACAGCATCTTTTCTTTTAATAAAATATAATCTTTATTGAAGATAAATGGGGGAGGGGATACAGAAAGCAAAAGGACTATGTAAATATTAGTACAAATGTATATGAATTTAGAGTATGCAGTTATAAAATAAAATACACACTTACATAAGGGAAGAAAATAAAGAAGAAAAGCTAAAGAGAGACAAAGAAAAAGAGAAAAGGGGGAGAAAGAGAAAAGAAGAAAAATTAAAAAGAAGAAAGAAAGAAAGAAGAAATAATTCATCTATGAATTTATCAAATGTCGTAAATAGTGTCAACTTATCTGTTGACCCGATTACAGCTTTTAAGATCTTTACTATCTATATAGATAAAAGTTTTAGTTTTTTAAACTTGGGTTAAGGTTTGAGTTTTGTGGGTTTGGGTTTGTTCATCCTTTTATCAATGATCCATAGTATTATTTTATAGGTTTGTGAGATCATTGTTTGGGCGAAGGGTAAAACCAGCATCTTGACACAGTCACTGGCCGCTGTCCAAGGTCCTGCACAGGACCAGTTTAGGGAAAGGCTAGACAAGACACCAATCTGGCTCGGTGGGTGACAACTTTCAGAGAGGAGCACAAAGTCCCCAAGCAGATGTTGTGGGTTGCTAAGATGTATCATCCAACACATTTTTTTCTCATGTTCAGTTACCTTATGTCTAACTAGACAATGACAGATGCTGCTTCTCTGCAGTATTTTCCCAAACCCTGTGCTGTTGCCTGCCTTGAATGCAGCATCCGTCTCCTTCATCCACATCTGTCCTGCCATCCATAATTCATAGTGATACTTTTGTCGCTCTGATTTTTACAGGCTGGGTGAGTGGCAGTTTCTCACCTCTTCTGCCCTGATGCTTCCCAATTAAATTGACTTCCACAGGCCACTGTGTGTTGTGTGTGTGCGGAGGCATGCAAGAAGGTGGCAGGAGTGGAGAGAAGTTCACCCACACTGACACACACATAAACACAAACACACAACAATGCTCTGGACCTGAATTTTTATGGAGCATGCCGTCGAGCAACGTTGAGCATTTTCAGAAATGAGGCTTAGCTGATAGGCTTGTTTTACTGAGTGGGACCACTGTATTTGTTTCAATGCATTGACTAGGATCGGAATTGTATTCTGTTGTGATTTAGCACCACATCGAGCCAAGGTGGCACAGTGGTTAGAATGTTGTACTGCAGGCTACTTTCCCTGACTGCCAGCTTCCAGTGGTTTGCAGTTTGAATCTCACCAGGTTCAAGGTTGATTCAGCCTTCCATCCTTCCAAGGTCAGTAAAATGAGGACCCAGATTGTTGGGGACAAGAGGCCAACTCTAATAAACTGTTTAGAGAGGGCTGTAAATCACTGTATTATAGGGCTATTGCTGTTTCTCTTTTCTCCTTCCTTCCTTCCTTCTTTTCTTTCTTTCTTCCTTTCTTCCTTCCTTTCTTTCTTTCTTCCTTCCTTTCTTTCTTCCTTCCTTCCTTTCTTTCTTCCTACCTTTCTTCCTTCCTTTCTTTCTTCCTTCCTTCCTTCCTTTCTTCCTACCTTCCTACCTTCTTTCTTCATTCCCTCCCTCACTCATTCACTTACTCACTCACTCCGTCCACTGCCAGCAGTTTGATCCTGACTGGATCAAGGTCGACACTGCCTTCCATCCTTCTGAGGTCAATAAAATGAGGGCCCATATTGTTGGGGGCAAGAAGCCGACTCTAATAAACAACTTAGAAAGGGCTGTAAAGCACTATGAAGTGGTATAAAAGTGCTATTTCTATTGCTTTGCGCTTCCTTTTGCGTTTCCATTCTTCCTTCCTTCTTTTCTTCCTTCCTTCCTCCCTCTGTCCTCTGTCAGCAGTTTGATCCTAACTGGCTCAAGTTTGACTCAGACTTTCATCCTTCCGAGGTCAAGTAGTGAGGATCCAACTTGTTGGGGGCAGTAGGCTGACTTTGTAAACCACTTATAGAGGGCTGTAAGGCCCTATGAAGTGGCATTTATTTATTTATTTATTTATGATTGATTGATTGATTGATCGATCGATCGATCAATTGATTGATCGATCAATTGATCGATCTATTGATTGATTGATTGATTGATTGATTGATTGATTGATTGGATTTGTATGCCGCCCCTCTCCGTAGCCTCGGGGCGGCTAGCAACAGTAATAAAAACAGCATATAAACAATCCAATATTAAAACAGTTAAAAACCCTTATTATAAAACCAAACATACCATGCATAAAATTGTAAAGGCCTAGGGGGAAAGAGCATCTCAGTTCCCCCATGCCTAGCGGCAGAGGTGGGTTTTAAGAAGCTTACGAAAGGCAAGGAGGGTGGGGGAAATTCTAATCTCTGGGGGGAGTTGGTTCCAGAGGGCCGGGGCCGCCACAGAGAAGGCTCTTCCCCTGGGTCCCGCCAGACGACATTGTTTAGTCGACGGGACCCGGAGAAGGCCAACTCTGTGGGACCTAACTGGTCGCTGGGATTCGTGCAGCAGAAGGCGGTCCCTGAGATAATCTGGTCCGGTGCCATGAAGGGCTTTATAGGTCATAACCAACACTTTGAATTGTGACCGGAAACTGATCGGCAACCAATGCAGACTGCAGAGTGTCTAGCAAGTCTAATAAGTGCTTTTGCTGTCATGACCATCATCATAATCCATGTTCTTATTAAAGTGTGCCACTCTTTAGGAGGTGCCAGCAGGTACAAAAACAACTGAATAAAACCTGGAATGCCAACACGGTAAACAAATATTGACACACTGGGATAAACCGCACCCAACAACCGCGCCTGCCGAAAACAACATCCTGCAATACAACCAAGCCTATTTAAAATAAACCAAGTATTAAGTATTAAGCTGAGAACTCTCATGACCCATGAAAGAAAAAAGGGAGAGAAGGAAGAGATAGCCAAAGCTTATGTTAAGCCATTTGTATTATTGCATTACTTCTGTTAAGCCACCAAAAGCCATACAATTAAGCCTTGGTAATAAATTTAAAATAGCTTTTGCGTTTTGCCCTCCAAAGGGGAGGGAAAAAAACCCTGTTCTTGAAATTCCCCAGGGTGGTTGGGTTACATTGATGGGAATTAATGAGCTGGCTTAGTGATGCTAGTCAGTTTGTAATTCGGGCGTTAGCTGCACAATAATCTTTTGCGACTGTCCACACTTCTAAGGAAAACCTAGTGTGGAATTTTCCCTCTCTCCAAAATGAGAAGTAAGCAGCGGTGTGTACTGAGGCTAGGGAGAATCCTCTGGAATGAATAAAAGCTAATATTGTACCACCACCCCCCCAAAAAAGTCCAAGAATTTTATCGAACCAGATTTCTGCAGTTAATAACAAGCCAAGGATCTATGCATAAATTTCCTTTTTCAGCCTGGTAGGCTGGAAGGAAGAGAGAGAAAGAGAGAGAGAGCAGGGGGAAAGCCATAAATTATGCCCGCTGCAGATTGTGATGTTTCAATAAGATTTAGATCTGATCTGCATTTAAACAGAAAAAGGGAAAAAAAGGGGGGTCTTAAATTCATGTAGGGGGAAAATCACGCCTATTCCAAAGTCAGAAATATGAACTGTACGGAGCATAATGGAGCACGCAAGAGGGGGGGGGGATCCAGTTGTTAATGGATGAAGATTTTTTTTAAAAACCCAGAAAGAGTGAAGCGGCTGAGACCTTTAATAGATCGTGCCTTCAAATCATTGCGGCTGTAAAATGGGAGTTAATAAATTATTGGATATGCATATGTGCTCCTGGGGTGTTTAACTGAGGGGTGTGTCATCTTTGCTGGCAGGTGGACAAAAAGGCCCCAGGAAATGATAGATATGAACAACCAAACTTATTAATAGCCAAGTCATAATTGAACTGACATTGGGAAGGAAGGGCAAAGAATGAGGCAACCTTGACAGAGGTTGCCACAAAGGGGCTGTCACAAGGAAATGTGGGGTCTATGCGTTCTCCAAAGCGCCTGAGGGTAGGGCAAGAAGCAATGGATGGACACTAATCAAGGTGGAGACTTTGCCAAGAACAGCAATCAAGATGGATTAAAGAGCTGGAGACAAAAACGTAGGGAGAAATGTTGCAAGAGTTGGGTATGGTCAATCTAGTGAAAAGAAGAACTACATGACAGTAGTGTTCCAGTGTTTGAGGGGTTGCCACAAAGAAGAGAGGGTCAATTTACTTGCCAAAGCACCTGAAGACAGGACAATGAGTGGAAACTAATCAAGAAGAGAAGCAACCTAGAACTAAGGTGACATTTCCTCACAGTGAGAGCAACAGTGGAACGTGTGGCCTCCAGACGTTGTGAATGCGCAAATACTAGGAGCTTTCAAGAAGAGATTGAACAACCATTTGTCTGAAACAGTAATGGGCAGCCAAAAGTTTTACTGCCTCACTGTGGGTGTGGCGTATTTTGTGGGTGTGGATTAATGGTCATGTGACTGGGTAGGAGTGGCTTGCCAGCCATGTGACCAGGTGGGAGTGGCTTGAACGATCATCATCGTTCAAGTGAACTGTTAAGTCCTCGACTTACAACCTTACCGGTGTAGCTCGCTGGGGTGACAATTTGCTTCGTGTTTCCCACGCTCTCCTTCCTGGGTCACACACACACCCCGCCTCAGGCGGGGTAGCTAGGCAAACGGGGGGCTGCCAGAAGTATAAATGCTGCCAGCGCCGCTTCCACCCAGGCCTTCTTCTTGCACCTCAGGCGGGAGGTGGCCACGTGAGGCTGGAGGGGAGCCGGGCAGGAGAGAGGGAAGCTTGTCCAAGTCCAAGAAGGAGGAAAGAGGAAAAAAGCAAGGAGCACAGATGCAGCAGCAGCAGGTGGGGAAAGGAGAGCCGAGCCGTGCCCAGTAATCCAGGAAGTGACAGCCACCAATCAGCTGGAGCTGTGCACGCATCTTCATTTCCACCTTCATTTTGGTTCACATGCCAAAAGTGAGTGTGTGGGTATGTGCTGGATTTCTATGTTAATTATGGTTATAAGTGATGTTCTTCACTTCATGCCGCAGAGACTCTTCATAGCAGAACCGTGATACAGATACAATGACTCCAATATAAATCTTACGCTTTTATTCCTTCTTTTCTCATGGAACTGGTTTCATATTTACACAAATAAACAACTTGACAGTATAACTATATTTCTCTATACATATGCTCCCTATGATGCAGATTCACCAACAGTCAGCACACGAATCCCCAAGAATTCTGTCTTCCAACTGCCAAGACTGACCCCATGCCAGTATACAAATTAGCTCTCTCTCAACAGCCCATCCCCCTTTTCCATGCTATATGCTAACAGTATGCTAACATGCGTGCACATGCCTACAAACCTTCGTGTCCCCCCCACGCATGCGGAACCCCCCCCCCCCCCCCGCACTGCCCCTACACATGCGTACAATCTCCCCCATCCACAGGCTGCACTGAAGCCTGGGATGGTGAAAAAACTGCCAAATCAGAAGTTCGGAAAAACAGGCTTCCGGGTTGCCTGTTGTGTTGTTTTTTGCACTCCAGAGAATTCAGGGAAGCTTCCTGAAGCCCCGGAGTGTGAAAAACAGCACAATGGGTAAACCGGAAGTTGTTTTTTCGAATGGGAGAATTTTTTTTGCAGTCCAGGGTTTCAGGGAAGGTTCCCTGAAGGATCCAGAGGGTGAACCGACCTCCCCCAAGGCTGAAAATCAGCTGGCCAGCGCGCTGGAGCTGACATAGGGCAATACCTCATGTGCCCTACAAAATGGCTATGGGTGCCACCCCCTGTGGCACATGTGCCATAGGTTCACCAACACAGGTATAGGGTCTCCTGCTTGAGCAAGGGGACCTCCAAGGTCCCTTCCAACTCTCTTCTTCTATTACACTATTATTCTTTTTCTTTAAAATTGTTCTCTCTTTTCTCCCTTTCTCCTTTCAGGTGTCGGAAAGATGCGACTACGTATTTGTCAACGGGAAGGAAATGAAAGGCAAAGTGAACGCAGTGGTCCATTTTACATACCAGCATCTGAACAGCCCTCTGGAATTGACCGTGTGGATTCCCCGCCTCCCACTCCAGATTGAAGTCTCTGACACAGAGTTAAATCAGATCAAGGGCTGGAGGATCCCCATTGTTTCTAACAAGAGGTGAGATCCCTCGGGACCTCTCTAGCTGAGGTCTCGTCAAACCATTGCCATGGCCTGGTTTCCTCTTCCATACTTTCCTGAAAACGTCTGATTGGCTTCATTCACACCATGGTCCTCAAGCTACCCAACCATCTTTTTCCATTTCTCTGTTGTGTGAAATCGGCTGCTGCCTACCCAGGTTGCTAATAAGCGTGAACAATAGTGTTGGGCGAACCCAATGAAGTTCAGGTTCGGCGAACTCACCCGAACTTTACCCGAACCCAAACAGCAGCAGCACCGCTGCGGCGTCCTTTTCTGTAAAAATAAACAAGGAGGTGGGGAATCCCCAACCTCCTTTTTGCTTCTTTTTATTTTTACAGAAAAGGACGCCGCAGTGGCGCTGCAAGCAAAAGGAGGTAGGGAATCCCACGAAGGGATTCTGGGGGCGGGGCTTTGACGTCACGGAGACTCCTTCCTCCCTGATTCGACCGCCCAGGAAGTAGTCTCCGTGACATCAAAGTCTCATGTGATGAGCTTCATGTGACATTATGCAGGATGTGTATTGGACATTCAACCTGGGACCCCTGGGGGAGTGTTTTGGGGAAAACATTCGACCTGTAACTTTCACACCTTTTAAATCAGATCTTGCCTTGCTTTCGCTGCTATCATTTCAAACTCAGTAGAAGAACATAGAAACATAGAAGATTGACGGCAGAAAAAGACCCCACGGTCCATCTAGTCTGCCCTTATATCTTGTTTTTTATCTTAGGATGGATATATGTTTATCCCAGGCATGTTTAAATTCAGTTACTGTGGATTGACCCACCACGTCTGCTGGAAGTTTGTTCCAAGCGTCTACTACTCTTTCAGTGAAATAATACTTTCTCACGTCGCTTTTGATCTTTCCCCCAACTAACTTCAGATTGTGCCCCCTTGTTCTTGTGTTCACGTTCCTATTGAAAACACTTCCCTCCTGGACCTTATTTAACCCTTTAACATATTTAAATGTTTCAATCATGTCCCCCCTTTTCCTTCTGTCCTCCAGACTATACAGATTGAGTTCATGAAGTCTTTCCTGATACGTTTTATGCTTAAGTCCTTCCAACCTTTTCTTAATGGAGTTGGGTGGTGGTGGTTTTCTTTCTTGGGTTTCGAATGGAGACAGCCCTGACAGGTTGGCTTGGCCATCTGCCTTGAATCTCTTCACAGGCCAGTTAGAGACAGCAATGATGAAGAGGAAGACGAGAGGAAGGGGAGAGGTTGTACTCTCCAATACCAACATGCAACCGTGCGAGTACTTACCCAGTTTGTAGCTGAGCCCTCGGACTCTGGTGGCCAAACTACTTACCTGCTGGGCTCTGACTGGCAAGTGGACATCACTGACCTGGTAAAGAATTTCATGCAAGTGGAAGAGCCAAGGATTGCCAAGTTGCAAGATGGACAGGTGCTAATGGGGCAGGAGTTAGGAATGACTACCATACAGGTGAGCAAAGACTGGTTCCTTTCTAGATTCATATCCTTCATCCTCTAACTGGAAACTCTAGAGATGTTCACAAATGAGATAGAAAGGCAGCATGTTGCTCAAGGCACTACAGGGCACATGAATTAGGACGTTTCATTAAGCGCAAAATCCATCCAACTGAATAACAGAATAACCGAAGAGTTGGGAGGGACCCTTGGAGGTTTTCTAGTCCAACCCCCCTCTCAAACATTACCATTTCAGACAAATGGCTGTCCAAGCTCTGTCCAAGCTCTGTCCAAGCTCCAGTGTTTGAGCGCCCATCCTCTGGAGCTAGTCATTCCACTCATTAATTGTCCTCACTTGTTAGAAAATTCCTCCTTAGTTGTAGGTTGCTTCTCTCCTTGATTGAGTTTCTACCCATTTCCTCTTTTCCTGCCTTTGGGTGCTTTGGAGCAGAGTTTTTCAACCAGTGTGCCGCAGCACATGGTCAGGTGTGCCGCGATAGGGGAGAGAGAAAGAAAGAGAGAGAGAAAGAAAGCAAGAGAGAGAGAGAAAGAAAGCAAAAGAGAGAGCGAGAAAGAAAGAGAGAGAAAGAGAGAGAGAGAGAAAGAAAGCAAAAGAGAGAGCGAGAAAGAAAGCAAGAAAGAGAGAAAGAAAGCAAGAGAGAGAGGGTGTGTGAGAGAGAGAGTGTGTGTGAGAGAGAGAGAGAAAGAGAAAGAAAGAGAGAGAGAGAAAGAAAGAGAGAGAGAAAGCAAGCAAGAAAGAAAGAGAGAGAAAGAAAGCAAGAGAGAGAGTGTGTGTGAGAGAGAAAGAAAGCAAGAGAGAGAGAAAGAAAGCAAGAGAGAGTGTGTGTGTGAGAGAGAGAGAGAAAGAGAAAGAAAGAGAGAAAGAAAGAAAGCAAGAGAGAGAGTGTGTGTGTGAGAGAAAGAAAGCAAGAGAGAGAGAAAGAAAGCAAGAGAGAGAGTGTGTGTGTGAGAGAGAGAAAGCAAGAGAGAGAAAGAGAGAGAGAAAGAGAAAGCAAGAGAGAGAGAAAGAAAGCAAGAGAGAGAAAGAAAGCAAGAGAGAGAGAAAGACAGTGAGTGAGAAAAAGAAAGCAAGAAAGAGACAGAGAAGGAGAGGAAGGGAGAAAGAGAGAGAAATGAGAGAAAAAGGGGGAGAAAAAAGAAACGAGAAAATGATTGAGGCAGAGAATGAAAGGAAAGAGAGAGAAACAAAAGAGAGAGAGAATTGACTCTTGATTTAAAGCATATGATAAAAAGCACCCAAAGAATAAGAGAGGAAAACCCTCCAGCCCTCACCTGTTTTTGGAAAGAATAAGAGAGCAAAAAACCCCACAGCCCTCATCTGTTTTTGGAAATGGTTGAAGAGTGTGTATACACACACACACACACACACACACACAAGGGGGGGAAATATGTATAATATGTACTGTCTTAGAGCGTCATTTTGTGTCATTTTGGTTGGTGGTGTGCCCCAGGATTTTGTAAATGTAAATAATGTGCCGCGGCTCAAAAAAGGTTGAAAATCACTGCTTTGGAGAATAGCTTGACCCCCATCTTCTTTGTGGCAGCCCCTCAAATATTGGAAGACAGCTATCATGTCTCCCCTGGTCCTTCTTTTCATTAAACTAGACCTGCCCAATTCCTGCTACTGTTCTTCATATGACTTAAACCTTGCCGAATGATCAATCCAAGAGGAAGCCGACAGGGAAAAAATTGGGGTACCTTTCAGAACCAGAAGAGGCTATTAAAGTAGTGAAAATGCTGAACATTGAGCCGCAGTCCTTTAAAAGTTCAAATCCAATCTTGAGAAGGAAGACAAATAGGAAGGAACAGGCTGCAATGCTAGAAAGACACCAAAACGAGAGCACAAAGCAGAAAGAAGCATTTTGTGCTTCAAAAATGTTCTGAAAGGCACTAAAAAGTTCATTTTATGCTGTTGGATTAGCTACAGATAAGGTGGGGGTTTTACTCCTTCTCCTGCATTGCAAAAAAAAAAGCTTTTACAGCCACTCCCGCATTGCATTGAGCAAATTTATCAGTCTATTTTTTTTTTAAGGGGGCCCTTTGTTAGAGTGGCATCGCTCTGCAGCTCTTTCTAAAGGCATTTATCAGTGGCAGAAACTCTTCACTCTGTCTTGTGTCCAAAAATACAAAGAATATATTTGGGCAAGAAATGCAGCAAAGAAGTGAGTGACAAATTGATAGTTGGTCCATTTACTCGGAAGAATACCTGTCAGCTGTGTCTCCTGAGAATTCATCCAAGTCACCTAATATGGACTGCCAAGATCTCGTCCACTAGATTGGTCCATGTTTATAAATTCTCTCTCTCTATCATTCTCAAACCCATTCTCTCTTTCATTCTTTTTTTCTCATTCTCTCTCTCTCTCTCTTATTCTCTCTTTTTCTCTTTTTTGATTTATTGGATTTATATTGATTGATTTATTGGATTTATATTGATTGATTTATTGGATTTATATGCCGCCCCTTTCCGCAAACTCGGGGCGGCTCACAACAAGGTAATAACAATACATAATAACAAATCCAATACCCACCAATCCAATTACAATTTAAGCTAAAAAATTCATAAAAAACAACCCCAGAATATTAAAAAACAAGCACACAATCAATCTAACACCAAAACAACATGGGCAAGGGGGAGATGTTTCAGTTCCCCCATGCCTGACGGCAGAGGTGGGTTTTAAGGAGTTTGCGAAAGGCAAGGAGGGTGGGGGCAATCCTAATCTCAGGGGGGAGCTGGTTCCAGAGGGTCGGAGCCGCCACAGAGAAGGCTCTTCCCCTGGGTCCCGCCAGACAGCATTGTTTAGTCGACGGGACCTCTTTCTCTGTCATTCTCCTTTTCTCACTCTCTCTGTCTTATTCTGCCTCTATCTTTCTCTATTTTTCTTTTTGTCATTTGCTCTCATTCCCTCTCTCATTTTTTCTCATTCTCTCTCTGTGTCTTATTCTCTCTTTTTCTCATTCTCTGTCACTATCTTTCTCTCATTCTCTCTTTCTATCTTATTCTGTCTATCTCTCATTCTGTCTCGTTCTCTCTCATTTTTTTCTCATTCTCTCTCTATTTGTCTTTCTATCATTCTCTTTTTCTCATTCTCTCTCTGCGTTATTCTTTCTTTGTCTCACATTCTCTCTCATTCTTTTTCTCATATTCTCTCATTCTCTTGTCTTATTCTGTCTCTTTGTCTATCATTCCCTTTTATTCTTTTTCTCATTCTCTCTCTTATTCTTTCCCTCTCTCTCTTAATTTTTTTAGCAGAAACAAATAAAAAAGGTAGGAAAATTAAATCAAGCTATTTAAGACTCTGGTCTCATGAGCTTAGAACATAATACGAGGAAAATTCCTGGGATGAGTTGGGAAGACCTAAGACTGAAGGAAAAAGTGCTCACAAAGGGATCACATTTATTATCCCTTTGAGGGATCTCCTTGGGTTTCTTAACCTGCACTTTCCAAGATGCAGATCCCGATGTCTCAGGATTTAAACACAAATTTCTCAGTCGGTCCTGACCCACCTAGAGATGCAGAGAGAAATGATGTTGGAGATAAGGTGTGTTTAGAGATTTGTCTATTGAGAGAAAATACAGGTAGAATTGTACAATTTTTAGAGAAGGTGTATTCATGATGGACATCTTTGGAGAGGTTTCAGTGTGAAAACAAAATAGGGTGAACTCATACTGAACAAATTGTTCCCAATGGTCCTTTTTCTTTCTTTCCTTCTTTCTTTTTTTCCTTCCTTCCTTTTCTCCCTCCCTCTTTCTTTCTTTCTTTCTTTCTTTTTCTTCCCTTCTTTCCTTCCTTACCTCCTCCCTCCCTCCCTCTCAACTGCCTTTCTTCCATCTGTCTCTTTCCTTTCTTCATTTCTTCCCTTCCTCCTTCCCTTTTCTTTCTTTCTTTCCTTCATTCATTCATTCACTCCCTCACTCCCACCTTCCTTTCTTCCATCCCTCCTTCCATCCCTTTCCTTTCTTCATTTCTTCCCTCCATCATTTTTCTTTCTTTCTTTCTCTTTCTTTTTTCCTTCATTCATTCACTCCCTCATTCCCACCTTCCTTTCTTCCATCCCTTTCTTTTCTTTCTTTCTTCCTTTCTTTGCTTTCTCCTTTCCCCTTTCTTCCTTCTTCCCTCCCTCCCTCCCTCTCTTTCTTTCTTTCTTTCTTCATTCCTTTCTCCCTCTCTTCCTCTCTCTCATTTTCCTTCTATTTTCCAACCCATCTCTCCTTCCCTTCCTTTCTCCTTCCTCCCTCCCTCCCACTTTCTTTTCTCTCTCTTTCTCCCTCCTTCCTTCCTTCCTTCCTGCCACCCACCTTTCCTTCCTCCTTTCCCAATCCCTATTTTCGGAAACTTAAACTCCCAGGTCAATCACTCTCTTTGTAATGTATCATTGTTGTTTTTTTTATAGGGCTGCGATCTAATTAACCACATTGTGGTTTCCTGGGTAGGGAGGGGGGGCAGGATAAAAGCTTCTCTCCCTAGAGAAAAGCGAGACATGAGCATGTTTTGAAAAAGTGACTTCCTTGGAATGTAGAGATGAACTGTCCCTTTGATCACCTCCTGCAGATCCTGTCTCCACTGTCCGATGCCATTTTGGCAGAGAAGACGGTGACAGTCCTGGATGAAAAGGTGACCATTACTGACCTGGGCGTCCAACTGGTCTCAGGCCTTTCACTCTCCTTACAGCTGAGCACCGGAAGCAACAAAGCCATCTTCGCTACGGCCATTGCCCACGAAGTACTTCAAGCAGAAAAGCAGGTAGCAGCTCCATACCTGAAGTTCCTTTTGTTAAGGTGTTTGCAGAGTAATCTCTGAATGGTCAAAGATACACTTACACAGTGGAAATATCCAGTTCTAGCAGATATCCAGCTGATAGCCCAGAGTTACGAGTAATAATTCGGTAATACAATCCAGATATATTAAGTGTATAAAACGTTATTTACTTTTGGCAAATACCTTAGTCAAGAACAGTCCTAGTAAAACCAGTCAATACATATACAAAACTATAAGCCTTACTTGCTTAACTTACAAATACATAAAACATCATTTGAACACACAGTTCTACAGCATAGTCACAAAGACAAACTAGCAAAGAATAGCACAGAGAGAGAGAGAGAGAGAAAGAGAAAGAGCTTTTGGCTCCCTCTTGTGGCTAACTGCAACACTAATTCTTAAAGCTATAGCATTATAATTCATTTAAACATACATTGATAGTTTGTTTATATATTCCAAACCCAACCAGTTATGTCCAGTCTACGGAGAGGGGTGGCATACAAATCTAATAAATAATAATAAATAATAATAATAATAATACTGACACTTTTCCTCTGATTGGGCTTCCAAGCATCCTGTCTGAGCACGGTGGGGGTCCTCATTTCCAATATCTTTTTAAAAACATAAGCAACCACTTCTCAATTGATAATTTGAACAAATACAGGATCTGTTTCATTGGCAGTGTTTTAAAGGGTCGTGTGAAACTACAGGCAGCCAAATGGAGAACCGGGCAGTGTTGTTAATGTCTGTTTTGTCCTTGTCCTGTTTGTTTGTTTGTTTGATTGATTGATTGATTGATTGATTGATTGATTGATTGATTGATTGATTGATTTTTATGCCGCCCTTCTCCTTAGACTCAGGGCGGCTCACAACATGTTACCAATAGCACTTTTTAACAGAGCCAGCCTATTGCCCCCACAATCCAGGTCCTCATTTTACCCACCTCGGAAGGATGGAAGGCTGAGTCAACCTTGAGCCGGTGATGACATTTGAACTGCTGACCTACAGATCTACAGTCAGCTCCAGTGGCCTGCAGTACAGCACTCTACCTGCTGCGCCACCCCGGCTCATTCCATTTTTCCTTTCCCTCCCTCCCTTCCTCCTTTTCTTCCTTCTTTCCTTCCTTGATCCTTTCCTTCCTTTTTTCTCTTTTCCCTTTCCTTCCCCATTTACCCCTTCCCTTCCCTAATATCCCTTCTTTTACACATTCTTCCCTTCCCCTCCCCTGGCCCCCCACCCACTTGCTTTCATCTTCTAGTAATATTATTATTCTACTTCAAGTCTCCTTCAATCCTATTCTTCCTCCTCGTTGTCAAATCTCTCATAATCTTAA
>NC_091959.1:36128282-36130782 GCF_031021105.1 Erythrolamprus reginae | reverse complement strand
GGACTATGTGATTTCTTACCTTATAGGATTCTGAGGAACTGCTGTACAATGGCCTTTCAAGGTCCTGAACAGACAGAAGCTAGTGGACAATATCATTGGCTTCCCCACCTCCCACTATTAGTGATTAAACCTTTTTGGTTAGATTTCTAGTCACAATTTAGGAAAAAAGATGGGCATCAGGCAGGCGACATAGAAACACCTGTGGCTGACCCCTGTCAAAGACAAGATGGTGCCACAGATGCTGGAAGGATGCTTGGCCAAGCGCTCCCTCTGCCCCTGAGCCCCAGACAGCCTCACCTGCTGGGTAGAATGCTCTTCCAAGTACCGGGCTTTGCTCTTTTTGCTTGGGAAGCCATACAGGCAATAAACGCACTGCTCCAGGGCCGTCTCCAGCTCCTCTTTATAAGGGTGGGTGTCTTCTGTGGTGGAGGCTAAAAGCTCTTTTTGCAGAATCCGCACCTAGAACAGAAACAAATGTTAGGTTAAAGCACCCACAGCTCAGGGAAGCAAAGACCTCATTTGGGTGTTCAGGAAGGTCGGTTGCTCTATTTATAATAGTAATAGTAGTAGTAGTAGTAGTAGTAGTAATAATAATAATAATAATAATAATAATTATTATTATTATTATTCTGCCGCATGAATCCCAGCGACCGGTTATGTCCCACAGAGTTGGCCTTCTCCGGGTTCCGTCGACTAAACAATGTCGTCTGGTGGGACCCAGGGGAAGAGCCTTCTCTGTGGTGGCTCTGACCCTCTGGAACCAGCTCCCCCCGGAGATTAGAATTGCCCCCACCTCTGCCGTCAGGCATGGGGGAATTGAAACATCTCCCCCTTGCCCATGTAGTTTTGGTCTATGATTGATTGTGTACTTGTTTTTTGCTTGTATGGACTTTTTAACTTAAAACTGTAATTTAGATGGCTAAATATTAGATTTGTTACTATGTACTGTTTTTGCCATTGTTGTGAGCTGCCCCGAGTCTGCGGAGAGGGGCGGCATATAAATCCAATAAATCTAATCTGATCTAATAATAAATAATAATAATAATAAAAATGATAATGATAATGATAATAATAATAATAATAATAATAATAATAATGAGCTGGGGTGGCGTAGCAGGTAGAGTGCTCTACTGCAGGCCACTGAAGCTGACTGTAGATCTGTAGGTCAGCGGTTCAAATCTCATCACCGGCTCAAAATTGATTCAGCCTTCCATCTTTCCGAAGTGGATAAAATGAGGACCCGGATTGAGAGGGCAATAGGCTGCCTCTGTTAAAAAGTGCTATTGCTAACATGTTGTAAGCCGCCCTGAGTCTAAGGAGAAGGGCGGCATACAAATCTAATAAATAAAATAAATAAAATAAAATAAATTACATATACTGTAATCATTAAGGAAACTATGCAGCATAATAATTACTCTAAACAACATTCATAAAAAGGCATTTTAAACTGTTCTTTCTTCGTTAAAAATGTGTAACAAGAGGCTCAATGCAGAAAGTGAATTGACAAGAATGGAAAAATCTAACAACAAAAGAAAAGTTTCTTATTTGTTGTCTTTCAATATATTAGAATTCACTATTGGCCAAGGGTGAGTCGACACACAAGGAATTTATCTTAGGTGTATATGCTCTCAGTGTACATAAGAGAATAAAATACATTCATTCAGAATAAAAAGATACAACACTTGGTGATAAGATTACTAATAAGCTATCCTACTAGGAAACAAATAAAAACAATGTAATTGAAAGATACAAACAACATGGTTACAGTATTAAGTGAGAAGAGATAGATACAAAAACATTATCAAACTGGGAAAAATACTATTACTGAGCTAATTCAACAGAAACTACACTTAGACAAACTAGAGACTAAGGCAGAAAAGGGTAACAACTATATCAAAGTAATGTAAACCAAAAATTATCCTCTGAGTAGAGAAATGAAATATTTTTTCAATTAAGTAAAGAGGAATCAATAGAAATTCAAGACATTTACAGAAGAAACTGCATACATAAGAAATTGTATGAGTATCAAATTGTATGTATCCAAAAAAGTATAAAATTACCATATGATACTGTATTTATATACATTAAAACTTAGTAGATATTGGTGAGGAAGTAAAGGCAAGAAAATAAAATTAAACGGACAAATGAAGAACCTAAATTGCAGGTAAGGCAAACATTTTCATTTTTCTTACAGTCTTTCTTTCCCTCCTGTTGAACCCCTAGACTGGGATATTAAAGTGCTGACCACTGGGGGACTATGCAATGTTAGAATTAGTGATTTTAAGTCAAAACATAGATTTTAGGAAGACCAATGTTCATAAGAAATACAAAATACACAGCTCACATTAGAGAAACATCTTTCAGCTGTGGCGAGGGGGGGTGTTTGCCCAGGTTCGCCTGGTGCATCAGTTGCGGCCCTATTTGGACCGGGAGTCACTGCTCACAGTCACTCATGCCCTCATCACCTCGAGGTTCGACTACTGTAATGCTCTCTACATGG